>NC_046162.1:34625137-34845137 GCF_011064425.1 Rattus rattus
ATTATTTCTTAAAAAGAGTAATAGAAACCAATTGTAGTTATTGGAAGCAACCAGGAGCTGTCAGTGTTGCCCAGAACTTATCTGTACTCCATTCAGAAGCTCTAGTGCATAGCTGAGACTGACAGCACTAATCTGAACACATCTTGGTGAGTTAACACCAAAATTAAGAAAATTCCTGAGCTGGTGAGATGATTCAGTACGTAAAGATGCTGTCAGGTTGGAAGACCCGAGGTCTAGTTCTAGAATGACAGAGCAGAAAGAACGAACCAGGCCTCACAAGCTGGCCCTGACCTTATCACAAACATCATTCACACACAAAATAGATCTATGTAAAAATGTCCTTAGTCATGTATGCTTTCACATGCCTTTAATACCAACACTTGAGGGGCAGAACAGGTGAGTCACTGTGAGTTCAAGAACAGTCTGTTCTACATAGTGAATTCCAGGCCAGCCAGAGCTTCATAGTGAGACCCTATCTCAAAATCTGATCTTCTAAATTTTCAGTCTGTAGTTTATTTTTAGTTTGAGAGAGTATAACATACTTTTCAAAACATGAGGAGGAGCTAGGAGTGTAGCACCTACTGCTTGCCTGGCATCAGCTTGGTCTCCAGTACACCAAGACAGACAAAACCAGAGGACAGGGAATGACAACTTTCTTGTTCTCCTCTTAGCTTCCATTGCTTGGTTTTTTTATTACTTCATCAGATCCAAGCACTTTCTAGCTGTGTACCCAACTCTTTCAGGGGTCTTTGTTAGCAATACATTGACATATGAAGGTACATACTGAAGGGGCTCTTTGATCAGACAGAACCGTGCATGACTGTGAATGAGCAGCTTGGTCAAGAAAGGCAAGAGCCCACAGGGAGGGGAGGCCAAGGGTAAGTAGCTCTGTCTAATGAGGAGTCCTTTGTCACCAGTCTCCCAGTGCCCTTATGAGCAATCTCTGCAGTAAAATACAGGTATTTTATCTTAGCCTGGTTTCCTTAGCCAGTGACTCACCACTTCCTGTTTGTTTTTAGAACACAAGAAACGCACCAGCCTAAAGAGAGAGGAACCTGCTCAGTGTAGACTAGAAAGTGTGGCAGATGAAAATTCAGGGGATCCTAGAATCGTGTGTGGTTAAAGCAACCCTTTGTTTTTGTCAGTGTTAAATGCACAGAAATGCTGACCAGCATCAAAGCCTGAATAGCTGGGTGTGGTCTCCTATTTTTGCTTTTAAATTTCTAACAATGTTCTTGTTTTCTTAATTTGAACGTTAAATTCACAAATGCCTGTTAATAGAAATACGTTTCATATCAAATCATGTAACTTTGTTTAATCATCCAGCATGTTGATTAGTCTTCACTCCTGGGTTTGATTTAGAGCTTTATAATTATAAAAGGGAAAGTTACTTAATATGTAACAGAGAGTCCCAGTGTAAATATATAATATAGAGAGTACCACTATAAATATATAAAACAGAGCATTCTAATGTAAGTATAAAATATATATATAGTTCCAAGGTGAACATATAATACAGAGAGTTCCAATGTAAGTACATAATACAGAGTCCCAAGGAGAATATGTAATACAGAGGCCCAGTTTGAATATATAACACAGGAAGTTCCAGTGAAAATATGTAATCATCCTAATGTAAATATGTAGCACAGAGGGGTCTGGAGAGATGACTCAGTGGTTAAGAGCACTGACTGCTCTTCCAGAGACCTGAATTCAATTTCCAGCAACCACATGGTGGCTCACAGCCATCTTCAATGGGGTCTGATGCCCTCTTCTAGTGTGTCCAATGGCAGCTACAGTGTACACATATGCATAAAATAAAAAAATAACATAATAATACAGAGATTCCCAGTGTAAATATGTAACACAGAGTGTCCCAGTGTAAATGTGTAACACAGAGTCTTAGTGTAAATATGTAACACAGTGTGCCCCAGTGTAAATATGTAATAGAGTGTCCCAGTGTCAGTATGTAACACAGAATCCCAGTGTAAATATGTAACACAGAGTCCCAGTGTAATATGTAACAGAGTGTCCCAGTGTAAATATATAACACAGAGTCCCTGTGTAAATATGTAACACAGAATGTCCCAGTGTAAATTTGTAACACAGAGTCTTAGTGTAAATATGTAACACAGAGTGTCCCAGTGTAAATATGTAACAGAGAGTCTTAGTTTAAATATATAACACAGAGTGTCCCAGGGTAAATATGTAACACAGAATCCCAGTATAAATATGTAACACAGAGTGTCTCAGTGTAAATATGTAACACAGAGTCCCAGTGTCAATATGTAACACAGAGTGTCCCAGTGTAAATATGTAACACAGAGTCCCAGTGTAAATATGTAATACAGAGTGTCCCAGTGTAAATATGTAACACAGAGTCCCAGTGTAAATATGTAACACAGAATCCCAGTGTAAATATGTAACACAGAGTCCCTGTGTAAATATGTAACACAGAGTGTCCCAGTGTAAATATGTAACACAGAGTGTCCCAGTGTAAATATGTAACACAGAGTACCTGTGTAAATATGTAACACAGAGTGTCCCAGTGTAAATATGTAACACAGAGTGTCCCAGTGTAAATATGTAACACAGAGTACCTGTGTAAATATGTAACACAGAGTGTCCCAGTGTAAATATGTAACACAGAGTGTCCCAGTGTAAATATGTAACACAGAGTCCCAGTGTAAATATGTAACACAGAGTCCCAGTGTCAATGTGTAACACAGAGTGTCCCAGTGTAAATATGTAACAGAGTTCCAGTGTAAATATGTAACAGAGTCCCAGTGTCAATAGGTAACACAGAGTGTCCCAGTGTAAATATGTAACACAGAGTCCCAGTGTCAATGTGTAACACAGAGTGTCCCAGTGTAAATATGTAACACAAAGTCCCAGTGTCAATGTGTAACACAGAGTGTCCCAGTGTAAATATGTAACACAGAGTCCCAATGTCTAGGTGCCCAAGTATTCTGAAAGCAAAGAAGATAAGCATGAGCAGAAGTTGGGTTCCACACCAAACATGCTGGCCAGACATTGGGTCTTGTCTTGTAGTTTGGTTTAAAGGATGGGACTTCGCTTACCATTTAGTAGATCGACTTTAGTGTAACATTAGTACAGTCACGGCTTTGACAGAAGATATTTACATTTCTTATCCCTGGCTTGGTTTTTAATTTTAGGGTGGAGATGGCGATTGTGAGGGGAAGAATTTGAAGAGGAACAGATTTTTTTTTTCCCGATAGTGCTTTGTCTTTTAAGTAATCTTAAAAATACAAGCTTGACAAGTCCTTCCTTTTTATTTGATATACAATAGACTGTAACGTAGGTTGCTGCTAAGATAGCTGTCCATCCCATCTGCATCAGCATCATCTGCTTTTTTGGTTTTGCTAGCAAAATTTTAACCATTTTTCTCTTTCTTCTAAAAACTGTTATTTTGATGCTGTGATTTGAAATTATAAAATCACCTTCTCTACCTGCTTCCTTCCTTGCTACAATTACTGAGTGGGTAGTCACATGATGTGCCCTGCTCACAGCGCTCTTAGCCTGCTGAGAGTCGAACCTCATAAGCCAGGGTCTCCTGGAAAGCACTGGCCTCTTCAAGTGGATGCTCGATGAACCTTCATATCTGTTGTCTTAGCAACCACTCGTTGCTATCACATGATGAAAGACATTCTGTTGTCAGCAGTGAAGCATTTATAGTACTTTCATAATATCAGTGATATGATGACAGTGATATGATGTTCCTAGGTTAAATTCCTTGAGATGAAACAATTGCCTGCATTCTCTGACTCCCCTAGGCTAATCATTCTTTCCATTTAGCCAGAAGAATTTCCTGAAGAAACAATGCACACCTGGAAAAGGTTTTCTTCCTATCCTGGGCTGTTTTCTGTTGCTGAATAATACAGACTGGGTAGTTAGTTAACATAAAAAAAACCCAAAGATTAGGGTTGGGGATTTGGCTCAGTGGTAGAGCACTTGCCTAGCAAGCGCAAGGCCCTGGGTTTGGTCCCCAGCTCTGAAAAAAAAAAAGAAAAGAAAAGAAAAAAAACAAAGATTATTTAGCTCATAGTTCTGGAAGCTAAAAGTCCACTGGTACTGGCCAAAATCTGTTCAGTGTCTGGGAGGGCCTTGCTACAGTTGAGCAAGAGGTGGAGGGCACTCCATGGAGTAGCAGTACATCACGGAGGTGCCATTTCATGACTTCGTCCATTCTGAATTACCTCCTGAAGGCCCCAGCTGCCTAATGTCATTGACATATTAGTTTGATTAAGCTTTTTTTTTTTTTAAGATTTATTTATTTTATATGTTAGTACATTGTTGCTGACTTCAGACATACCAGAAGAGGGCATTGGAGATCCCATTACCAATGGTTGTAATCCACCATGTGGTTGTGGTTGCTGGGAATTGAACTCAGGACCTCTGGAAGAGCAGTCAGTGCCCTTAATTACTGAGCCATTTCTCTAGCCCCAGATTAAGCTTTTTGTAGAGAGAATATCTTGTGTATTGTATGGATGCATCACCTGTCAACTGAAAATCCTATTGCTTATTGCCTAGGCAGGAAGTAGGAGGGAGGTGAGACATCTGGGAGGCAAAAAGAATTCTGGAATAGAGCCAGGTTCAGGGAAGATCTGGCTGGGGAAGATGTGAGGAGACAGAGGCGTGGTGCCTAAGCACAGGTAATCAGCCACATGGTAGAATGTAGATCAGAATAAATGACTTCTGTTGTTATGACTCTAGTCAGAGAAGAGCCTAGTTATATGGCCAAGGTATTTGTAAATGTACTTTGAATCTGAGCCTTATTTCTGGAAGCACAGGGCTGGGAGGTTAGAACCAGGACCGAACTTCTCCAGCTTATAGCACATTAACTTCTTTTTAACCTGGGGATGCTGAGAAATGATTCGGGATGCACATGTGCTAGGCAAGCTCTCTACCACTGAGCTAAGATTTGGGCCTTTTGTTGTTTTGTATTAAGACTCTTATTATATATAGCCTCAGCTGACCTAGTACTCTCTATTTAGTATCCAGGCTAGCCTCAGTCTTGGAGCAATCCTCCTGCCTCAGTCTCCTGAATGCTCAAAGTATAGTTATGCTCCAAACATGAACTTTTGAAGGATATATTTAAACCAAAGCACTACCAAAATTCTAAATTGTTTTTTACTCTGTAAAAATTATAAAATTGTCATACTTGATGTTTTACCAGACTTTTGTCTAGCTTCCTAGTTACTAAATAAACATGAAAAAGAAAACAAAACAAATTTTTGTCCTTTAAGACAGTTTCTCTGGGGGTTGGGGATTTAGCTCAGCGGTAGAGTGCTTGCCTAGCAAGCACAAGGCCCTGGGTTCGGTCCCCAGCTCCAAAAAAAAAAACCAAAAACAAAAAAAAAAACAGTTTCTCTGTATAGTCCTGACTGTCCTGAACTCGCTCTGTAGACCAGGATGGCCTCAGACTCAGAGATCCGCCTGCCTCTGCCTCCTGAGTACTTGGATTAAAGGCATGCGCCACTACACCCAGCAAGAAACCACAATTTATTTAATAATATACTGTGCTGTGTGTTTAACATAGGAAAGTCTTTTTTCATATACTACTTTTATTAATTCCCTGAGAATCTCAGACTGTGTTTTGATCCTATTCACTTCTTACTCATTTCTATAACTCCTCCCAGATTCACCTCACTTTCCTACTGCACAACACAATTTCATGTCATATAATATATTTTTTATTTTTAATAACCTGTCAATTCAATTTGTGCTGCCTATATTCTTCTGGGGATAAGGGCATCCACTGGAGTATTAGCAACCCACAGGGGCCACACCCTTGAAGAAAACTGATTCCTTTTGTCTAGAAGCTTCAGTTGTCCAAAGCTACACAGTTAGGGTTGAGGACTCATGAGTCCTTCACCCTCATGCTAGAGTAACTGCAAGCAGCCACAGCTGCAGTTCTGACTGGTCTAGAAGACACTGTCTCACTCTGGTCCTGCCTGACTTCTGCTGCTCCTTCAGTCCCTCTGCCCCTTCTCCCATGATGTTCTCTGAGCCTCATGGAAGACCGGATGGTACAGACGTCCCATTTGTAGATGAACAAACACTCCCCTGACATTTCTTCTCTGCACTTTGACCAGTTGTGAGTTTCTGGATTAACCACCATTCATGGCATAAAGAAACATCTCTCTAGAGTCCCGAGAGCCACACTAATCTATAGGGATGAAGGAATGACTTCAGAGGACAGGTTGATACTATGTGCACTTAGTAGAAGAATAGGTTTAGCTCTGGGGTGTATGAACTTCAGGTCATGGGTTCTTAGCTAGATTTACAGTACCAGGTATGCCTTTTTCACTCTGCAGACCTTAATTGCAGTCACCTGCAGTTATTTATCCCCACCACAGTCATGCTGCCGATGGCCACACTGCATCTCTTGCCGTGCCAGTCATTATTGTAGTGCACAGGTCCATAGGTTAGCCTGCTGATGACTTTCCCCCCTCAGCAGTCTGCACAGCACCTTCCAGGACTATGCTAGCTAGCCAGCCAGGAAGAAACGTTCTTGGTAAGTACAACTTGATTTCTCCAGGACCTGGGACAAAAGTATGTGGTGACTTTAGGAGTGGGGGCTCACCATTAAGTTCTAGTGTGCAACCAAGAGTACTGCATAGCCTGTGTGGTTTCGGGCGTCTTAGAGAAGTATTGATTCAGAGTCAGGGAAGCAGCATAGTTGGTCCAGTGCTCGCCTAACATGCATGAAACCCTGGGTTCAGTCTCTTGCGTTGCATAAACCAGCCATGTGGCACACATGGGGGCCTATGTTAAAAAAAGCACACCTCTCACCTCAAAAAAGCATATGGGGCCAGAAGATGGCTTAGTGACTAAGAGTTCTTGCTATTCTTGTGAAAGAGCTGAGTTTGGTTCCCAGCAGCTCCACAGGCTCATAACTGCCTGTAGTAACAGTTCCTGGAGATCTGACCTTCTCTTCTGGCCTGTGTCATTCAGTACATAGACATAGGAACACATTACACCAGTGTGTAGGAGCATCCAAAGAAGGAAAGCTGCCCAAATTCAGAACCATGCTGTCTGAAGTGCAAATTAAAGACCCCTACAGGGAAATAGGGCCATGTTACTAAAACAGTCCTCAGAAATGTATAGGGAAATAATCGAGTTATCTTAGGTGAATGAGAAACTGCAGTTCAAGGTGATTATAAATGAGAAAACATTCTTTATATTTTTTAAATAAGGGTTGGAGAGATGGCTCAGTGGTTAAGAGCACTGACTGCTCTTCCAGAAATCCTGAGTTCAATTACCAGCAACCACATGGTGGCTCACAACCATCTGTGATGGGATCTGATGCCCTCTTCTGGTGTATCTGAAGACAGCCACAGGGGACTCATATAAATAAAATAAATATATTTTTTTAATTTTAAATAAAATTAGTTTTTTAAAAAACACTACACATAAAAACACGTATTAATGCTGGGCTGTGGGAGTTCAAGAAAGCAGCCGTTGGTTAATGGAAGGCAAAGCAGAACACAGAAGAAACTACTCTCTATGTTACAATCTCCAACAACTTTCTTTTCCTGCAGAGGCAGGAAAGCTGATAAACTGTGACCATGGAGACGGGTCTACAACAATTCTTTTTTCTGACAAAGTAATCCTGAGGTCAGACAACCTAACCAGCAGTGTGCATCTGTGATGGGTAGCGCCCAGGCGGCACTGATGAGAAAACTAGTTAGCAAGCTCTTCAGGCTGTGCTACAGTCAAGTTTAGCTAGTAGATTAGTTTCTACTTTAGAATTGGTAAGAAAGAGTCGTTATAGCTTACTTTTCATTTCTTCTCTCTGTGTGTTGTTGTTGGCATTGTTTTGTTTTTGAGACTCTCATGTATGTACCTGTAGTTTTGATTTCTTATTTTGGACAACCTGGCAAGCTAACATCATTCATCTTTAAAATGTCTTCAATTACAAAAAGAACAAATGTATTTCTGTATAGCCTAGATGTCCCAAAACTCCACATTCAGGTTTTCAAGTGTCTCACAGGGCCATCGAAACATGTAAGAGGCCTCTCCACCTCAGTGCATGGATGGCGGGGTCTCAGACCATGTCCTCTCTCCTTCAGTCTTCCCACAATCTCAGGTGACAGCAACTCCATTCTAATTGTTGCTCAGGACAAATGAGTTCATTTCTACTCCTCTCTTATCTCCATCCTTTCAGGTCTGTTTAGAAGCAGCTCCAGGGTGTAACCACTTCATTCTCCTTTGTTTGGTATGACACCCCTTGCTCAGGCTTGGTAGAAATCAGCCTTCAGTTTCTTCCCAGTGCACGACCAGATGCTCCTAAAAGCCCTCGCATGTGTTGCTTTGTCAGCACACTTGGGTTAGGTGATCGCCTCCCCACAGTCTGCCCCTCCCCCTTTGCTCTCACTTGCCGCTTTCCTGTCCTTCCACCCTGACCCAGAGGGTCAGTAGTCCAGTGCCCTTGGTCCTCAGTCTTTCTGCTTACAAACCCCACCCCCAGTGCTACACCTGCAGAGTCTCCCCACTGTCCACTCTTCCAGGAAAGCCTGCTGCCCGTCTGTGCTTCGGTATAAGCAGCCCTGCTGCTTCCAACTCCACCCCCACTCCCATATGCTCTACGAGTGAGTTTTGTGCAGCACTCGGCAGTCTGCTGCTCTTTTATGCTGTTTGTCTTGCGTACTGAAATTTACCTTCCTTCCGATGAGCAGGGTCTGCTGCGTTGTTCACTGTTGGACTCCCTGTGCCTAGAGCAGTACTCAGAATACACTCAGGAACAGTCGATTTGTAGTGAGCGAAATGTAAGCACCACATGTGCTAAGTCCTCCAGAGAGCACAAGAAGCCAACGTGTTTGACCTGTTGTTTGACACAGGGTCTCACTGTAGCACAGGTTTGTCCTGAAGTCCTGAGCTTGTGTAACGCTTTTGATTTCCCTTCTTGTGTAGCTTGGACCACAAGCACACGCTACTGAGTCTAGATGCAGTTGGGTAGATTCGTTTCGTTTTCTGCATCCCAGAATATAGATTATATGGGTCCTGTCAGATGGGCTACATATGACTTCCTCACAAAAGTCTCCTCCAGAGGGAGCCCAAGGTCCAGCCCTTTCAGACCTCCTGGTAGGCGGGAGGGCAAGTAGTTGAGTCCCCACCCTTTTGGACTGGACTGGGTTCTGAAGATGGGTACTGAATCCATCAGTGCTTTTTGCTCAAAATTGCCTAAATGAGGATGTAATAAAAAGTCAAGCTTTGGGATTGGTTCCTCAGGGACATGATTCCTAATCTTGGGATGTTTCAAACCAAACCCTAGACCAGCTTTCGTGTGGTCTAGGCAGTGCTGACACTGGCAGCTCCTTGGGGTAATTTCTAATTATTACATTGAAATGCATTGTTATCGTGCTAAAATGCCTGTGACAAACAAGATTTATTATGGGGTCACTTGGCCATCAGTGGCCCTCAGGTTGTTTTTCAGTTTGAAAAGCCATTTCACCTTCACTCTTCTTCAAATCCATCTAGAAAGATCAGAACACTCATTGAAACTGTTAGACCTATATAAGTCTGCAGATCCTTTCATTGAAAAATTGTATTGAGCAAACACTCCTCTTTTAGTAAAAGCCATAGAGTGAAACCATCAGAGTCCAGATGAGCATCAGAGTGACTGTGAAAAGGCAGTACTCAGTGGTCAGCACCTTACCATTGCTTTTTCTCCCCTTAAGATTGATTGATTGATTGATTGATGGAGTTCTACCTGCATGCCAGAAGAGGGCACCAAATCTCAGTATAGATGGTTGTGAGCCACCATGTGGTTGCTGGGAATTGAACTCAGGACCTCTGGAAGAGTAGCCAGTGCTCTAACCACTGAGTCATCTCTATAGCCTCACCTTTACAATCTCTTTAAATTTTAAGTGTATGATTGTTTGGCCTCATGTATGTCTGTGTGCCACATGTTTGCCTGGTGCCCACAAAAGCTACAAGAGGACATCTGATTCCCTAAATCTGGAATTACAGGTGGTAATGAGTCACCATATGGGTGCTGTGAATTGAGCCCAGGTTCTCTGGAAGAGCAGCCAAACTGCTGAGTCATCTCTCAACCCTCTCTACCATTTCTTCTTCTTTTTTTTTTTTTTTTTTTCGGAGCTGGGGACCAGAACCCACTCTTTACCATTTCTTAACTGGGTAACTGCGTGTGTGTGTGTGTGTGTGTGTGTGCGTTGTTATGTTGTCTCAGGTTTTCCAGTTGGAAAATGAGACAATAACTTACATACACAAAGTAAATTAACATTAAATAGTTTTTTCCTGAGAGACATTAAGTTGTTTTAGTGTATATGAGTGTTTTGCCTGCATGTATGTATGTGCACCATGTGCTGGCCTCATGCATAAGCCAGAGAGGGCATCAGATTCCCTGGAACTGGAGTTTCAGACAGTTGTGAGCTGTCAAGTGAATGCTAGAAACAGAGACTGGGTCCTCTGGAAGAACGGCAAGTGCTTATTTTAACCACTGAACTCCCATGTTTTGGCGCTATTGTGAGGGTTCCTGAAACCAGACCTAACAGACACAAGACATAGTAGCTTTGTCCTGATCAAGCAGTTATTTATAGAATTCCTCTCGGGAAGGCAAGCTGTGCTCTTTGTTTGGTTTTGCTCGGTAAGTTGTCAGAGCACATTGTGACATCTTTACTTTGGGAATAAATTCAGCATGGATGTGCCCTCTGCTCTGTGGCATGTTGTCTGAGGAGTTCCATTTGCTTAGACATGAAGCTGGGACAGGCAGTAACAACCCAGTGTCTGCTCTGTGTGCACATGATGTTTCTCTAGAATAAGAGACTCTGTATTCAGAGGGTGTTTGTGTGTTTGCTTCTTATGTAATGTAACCCAGGCTGACATCAGTTTTGTTGTGTAGTCCAGGCTGGCCCCAACTCACAATCCTCCTACCTCACCTTCCCATGTATTTGAGAGCAAAAGTCTGAGCTACCATTCCCAGTGACCACATGGTGGCTCACAACCATCTGTAAATCCAATTTCAGGGGATCCAACACTTTTCTCCTGTCAATTGCCAGCACCAGGTATGCAAGTGGTGCAGGGGTAAAACACCCATATTCATAAATAATACAATAATCCTAAGGATAAGCATGCATGTCTCCTCCTGTCCTTGGAAAGTCCTTCAGTGCGTAGGCACAGTGGGCCCTCTAGTGGCCTCCTCCCACAGGCAACATCAGTGCTGCAGTTGGTGGCCGTCCTGACCACAGGCCATAGGTTTGGTTTTCTTTTTTCCCCCAGATTTACAATGTTTTGGGTCTTCAGAATTTTTGCACATTCATGGAGTTCATTGTTAATTTTCTTGACTCTGCTTGTCTTACAGGGTCTTACAGACCCTGGCTGGCCTGGGTCTCTCTTTATAGACTAAGGTGCTCCAGAACTCAGAATCCACCTGCCTATGCCTGGAGAGTACTGGGACTAAAGGTGTGCGCTGCCACTCTGCCCATGGAGTTCTTAAAGACGTGGCTATGGTGTGTTGGTTGCCACTTATTGTAGGCATCTCCAGGCTTCACAGAGGCTGACACTTATTAAAATGAGAGCTCTTTCTTGAGGAGACTTTCAAATGCAGAATCACTAGGCTACCACTGTTACCCTGGGAGAAGTATGAGCCAGGGATGGTCACACGGTTTCTCAGCAGGTAGCATCTGCTGACAGGATTGCTGCCACTCGAGTCTCTGGCCACCAACTACAAGCATGCTAAGCATTGCAGCTGAATCAATAACTAGGTGCCTGGGTTCTGGAATCTGTGGTGTAACACTCATAGGATGAGGCAGAAGGCCTGGCTACAGTCCTTTGCCCTCAGTTGTCAGGAACAGAAAGGTGGCAACTGGTGGCTCATGAGTTTGACTGTGTGGAACCTACTTCCTTCCAAAAGGAAGCAGAGGATGTAGTGGAGAGGAGCGGGCATGCCCTAAAGCATTGATGCCTTGAAGAGTAAAATGAAATCTGACCCGTTTACCAACTAGGTATGGCTCCCATTTCAGCAGTCATGAAAGCCAGCTTGGCTGGGCTTCCCCTATCTCCCTAATCACTCAGCTCTGTGGCTTTCTTCCAGTCTTTTCCCCTTGACCTTTGTCTCATTTGACATCATGAATCACCATCCCTTTCTGGAACTACTCTCATCTTTTTCTGTCACATGCCCTCATTCTCTTCTCACCTCCAAATGCTTCTCTGCTCTTCTGATAATTTATCTTCCCACTTGCTTCCCTGTCAGCATTTTCTGGAACACTCGGTTTCAGTTCTTTGTTCTTCCTGTCTCCATGTGAGGAGCTTAGCTTGGTCACCACTTCCCAGGTCCCGAGAGCAGCCTTGTAGTTCTCCCTCCCACTTCATCCAAAGCCTGAGCCTCTTATGTTTGCTAATATGTCCATTTCATTGTCTGGAGGTCCCGAAGACAGACAAGTCTAAGCAGGACTGCTTTATCCTAGACCATGTTTTCCCTCCAGCTTTTCCTGTTTTTGAAAGTGGAACTGATGTGGATTCCTTGAATGTAACTAAGGGACCTGTCTCAGCTCTTAGTCACCTTAACCAGGGAGCTTGGATGCTGGACCATCGATGGTCACCAAAGCTGTCCCCCATTACTGGCTTCTCGGTGTTTTGTGTTATACCTAAGAATAGTAAGAAAAGCAAACAAGTGAACAGAGTGAGCATAGATTTATTAAGAAAAATGAGACTGACGACTGGGAATGGACCTGCGGGGTGGTATTCTGTTGTGTGGCAGGACCTAGGTGAAGACTTAGGTAATCTTTCTTGAGACTGATTATTTTTGCTGGTCATTTGTGTCATAGGTACAGCTGTGCGGAGTCTACCCCTCTGCGAGCTCCCTCCAGCCAGCCAGTGAGGTGATCATTTGCTGCTTGTGCAGTCAGGGGAATGGTTGTGAGAGGCAATCATTTTGTTTGTTCATTTTCCCCACGCTACTTGACTGCAGTGGACCCTGCCCTTTGAAGATGTCTCTTGTCTCAGTTCCATGATTCTCCCTGGCTTGAAACTTGGCACCAACTTGATACTTTTCAGTCTCCAAGTGTCTGATAGCCATTTCGGCAGCAGGCCTACTTAATTTATTCTTGCTGTAACATTCTGGTTCCAGAAAATTATATTAAGTTTTTCACATTTATGAATGTATAGCCCTCCTAGTCATCTCTTTTTTCCTCCAGATTCTCATTTTTAATTTTTTTAACTGTTTCACGTCCTGTTTTGTGATACAAGTTACCTCTTAATTTGTTTGTTCTCAACTAGCCTCAAATTGCCTTCTGTTAAATGTTGTTTATGTGTGATAAAGGTCTGCATTATTATGCTCAGTTGTGGTATCAGTCAGTGGTCCCCAGACAGGCAGAACAAACGGGATAGGATGGTCTAAGAGTTGGCTCCTTAGCTTCGCTCTCGTCGGCAGAAGCTGAGCTGCACAGAGGCCATCTGCACACTGGAAAACCAGGGAACATTGGTGGCTCTAGGAAGCTGGAAACCTCAGCACAAGAGACATATGTGCCATAGTCTGAGGCCAAATGCCTGAACGTCCCAAGAAGCCGCTGGTGCACATCTGTACTTAGAGGCTGAAGCATCTAACATTCATAGGAAACAGAAATGGCAAAACCCACCTCCACTCAGGAAGGATCAAGCATGCAATTGCCAGCTTCCCACTTCTCCTTTTTGCTTTGTCGGTCTCCTGCCTATTGGATATCACCTGAGTTAATG
Organism: Rattus rattus; assembly: GCF_011064425.1. Taxonomy (NCBI): domain Eukaryota; kingdom Metazoa; phylum Chordata; class Mammalia; order Rodentia; family Muridae; genus Rattus; species Rattus rattus. The sequence continues at coordinate 34,638,854 of NC_046162.1, forward strand.
GTTGGTCTTCTCACAGCACCATCTGCACACCAGTCTTCTCTAGAAAGAAGCTCACTCCATCAAGTCAGCTTGACAGCCATACTAGTCATCAACATTCCCCAAAGAGAGGATATAGAAAATGAACACAAAAACAGTGACAAATAACTTCAATATGTCAGTAATTTTAAAAAATTACCTAGAGTTGACAGGTTGTTTAAGCAGATAAAGGCACTTACAACCTGAGTTTGATTCCTGGGAGCCCTCTGGTCAGCCATCTACTGACCTTCACATACATACGGGATATACGTATGTGTGCATGCACACACATGCGCGCACACACACACACACACGCACATGCACACGCACAATCACAAAATAATAAGATAGATAAATGGGATAAGAATTTTGCAACTAGCTAAGGTATAAATATAAAATGTAAGGAAGTGAGAACTGCCACAATTCATAAAATATTAGAACACAAAATAAAACGTTTGTTTAAAAAGATACAGGGCAGGGTTGGGGATTAGGTCAGTGGTAGAGTGCTCGCCTAGCAAGCGCAAGGCCCTGGGTTCAACGGTCCTCAGCTCTGGAAAAAAAAAAAAAAGATACAGGGCAAATACTGAAGAAAGTAGGTTTTTTGTAGCTATATAAAATCAGGGGAAAAAATGAGGCCATAAAATAGGTAAGGGGACTTGCTGCCAAGCCTGCTCAGCTGACTAGGAATGGATGGTGGGAAGAGAACAGACTCCTGCCGTCTGTCCTCTGACCCCACATTACCACAGACACATGCACACATGCACACTGAATGAAACAGCATACATAAAAGGGGGCCTATAGGATTAATTTAAATGCTAAAAAGTTTTATGCCAACAATCTGAAGATCTAGTCAGTGGCAGAGCAGATCCACAGTGTGTATCAGGTCCTAGTTGTATGTTCAACACCCCCCAAAAGGTCTTGTATCTAATAGCATACTTTCAAAACGTGTAAAAGACAAATTTAGTGAGCCCAAGGAGAACTTGAGAAGTCTATTGTTGCAGTAAGAGATTCTTTTTTGGCTGGTTGGTTGATTGTTGGCTGTTGGGTTTTTAAGGGGTCTCCATAGCTCTGGCTCAACTGGACCTCATTATGTAGCCCAAGCTGACTTCAAACTCAGGAGCTCTGCCTCTGCCCCTCTACCCCATTCCTCTGCCCTCTGCCCCTCTACCCCATTCCTGCCTCTGCCCCTTTGCTCCCTGTCCCTCTGCCCCTCTGTCCCACTCCTCTGCCCTCTGCCCCTCTATCCCTCTGCCCCTCTGTCCTTTTGCCCCTCTGCCTCTGCCAGAGCAAACAAGTCGAAATGAAACAACAAACAAAAAAGCCATGTATAGCAAACAAAACATGGCTATGGATTTGAGTAATGCAGTGCTTAATTTTGCTGTAATAGACATGTAGGAAAATATTCTATGCAGAAACAAAAATAACTCATACATATGAAAATTTAAATATATTTTCTAAATGTGCCAAGAAGTAAATAATGATGAAAATCAGAAACAAAAAGGGACATTAACAAAAGGAGAACCTCAACACAAACCAGGAGACTAATGCTCCAGGTTAGAACTCGGTGGTTTAAAACAGAATTAACAAGCAGCTGGGCAAAACACAAGACATTCTTTAAAAGTAAGCATGGCATGGTGGCTGGTGCATACTTACCCTCAGTACCTGGGGGGCAGAGGCAGCAGCATCTGGAAGTCAAGGTTGTCCTCATTGCTATATATAGTATGTTTATGGTCACCATGGGATATGCAAGACTCTGCCTCAGACCAGAACCCAAACAAAGAGCTGACAGTGAACAGTAGTGAGAGGGGATTATTACAGGGGCGTGTATGATGAGTCACGTTCCCCAGTCCTCAGGAATATATACTAATCTTGACATCACACAACTTGAGAGAGGGATGCTGCTGGGGTACAGACAGACTGATGGCATGGCTTAGGCTTCTTAGACTAATGGCATCACCCTCCGTTTCCCTTTCAAGTCGGTTCCTAGTGTAAATGTAAGTAGGACTGCACAGGAATTCGCCCAGACTGACAGACAGACAGGCAGTCTAAGACATACACCTGTGACCCTAAATGGGAAGATAAACAGAAATGCAGCAGGTGAACACGTAGTGAGACTGCAGAGCAAGCGTAAAGCCTGAGCGAACCTAAGAAGCAAGAGAGCAAACGGACAGCACCCTGTGGCGCTGACAAGCAGAAGCTGCAAAGCCAGACAGCAGAGACAGGCACAAAGTGCAGAGGAGAGAGCTGCCGGTGGAGAGCTTCTATTCAGTGAGGGTTACTTAGAGATGAGGGAAGGTAACAAAAGCAGAGAGAATATGCTACCAGCAGTCTGACCCTAAGGAAAGCTTCAGGGAGTTCTTTTAATTTTTTTCATTTTGTTAATGTTTTTTTTTCTTTACTTAAAAAAGAAAATTAAACCAGGTGATTGTGGAGCACACCTTTGATCCCAGCACTCAGGAGGCAGAGGCAGAAAAATTTCAGTGAGTCTGAGGTCAGTCTGGTCTACAGAGGAAGTTCTAAGACAGCGTGGGCTACACAGAGAAACCCTGTCTCAAAAACTAAAACAAAAAAAGGGTCAATTGTGTTTATGTATGTCCATGTGAATATATGCCACATGCTAGGGGTGCCCATGGAGGCTAGAAGAAGGTCCCCTGGAGCCGGAGTTAGGTGGCTGAGTTTCCCAGTGTGGCTTCCATAAGAGCAGCAAATGTTCTCAGTCACTGAGTCGTCTCTCCAGCCCCCTAATTTTACGTGTGTGTGTGTGTGTGTGCGTTCTACAGTGCTGCTTTGTCAGAGGGACAACTGCAGACTCCTATTCAGTGGAGTTTGTGGGTCAGACATATGCTGCCTCCTGAGCCTTATTGCCCGTCCCTTAAAGGGAAATTGAAAATTCAGGGAAGAATTAAGAACAAATGGGGAAATTGTGGGTAAATATTACATATGAATAAGAGGGTTATGAGGGTTTTAACTGTGTGTGGAGAGCTGGGGTGTACCTGGGTGGTAGAATGTGTGCCTGGCATACATGACTCCTAGATCCAGTCTCTAGCATGCAAGAATATGGCAGTAAAAGAACAGAATTATGTGCCTGACCACAGGAAAACCAGGAGGAATAGGTAAATACAGCTAATATGCTCTGAGCTTCCAGAGTGTACATATTTTATTTATACGAAATGTTGACAAATCAAAGATAACAGGAATGAGCACAGCTGAATTAGTAATTACAATACTCCAAGTAAATACTAGGATAGTAAATTGTCATGACAGAAAAAAATGGTTGGCCCCCTATGCCATGTTCAAAAAAGTCTTCCATGTAAAGCACTGGAATGTTGAAAATCTAAAAATGGAGGAAGTCGAATATCCAACATGAACCAGAAGAAAGCGGACAGTAGGTCTTAGGACAATGATGAGGAAGACAGCAGGGATGTTTTATCACCACCAAGAGGGCATCTGTCAAAAGAATACATCGATTTAAGTCATAAATTAGTGTTTGCTGAATAGCATGATCTCAGAACACAGAATGCAGAAATAAAACTGGAAGGTGACAGGGCAGTCTACAGGAAACACACTTCTCCTGGTAGCTCATAAAACAAGTGAATGTGAATCAGAAGCGATACGCAAGGCGGAAATAGCAGCTGGTGGATGAGACCCGATACAACAGAGCACTGTCTAAGCTTTTAACTGTAGATGGTGAGTTTATCAAAAATTGCTTTATGACAATAAACTTCATCAAAGTTTCAAAACATTCAGAAAATTTCCTCTGGCTGCATTAGGATTAAGGTAGAAATTAATAACAAGCTATAAAAATAGTTTAACCAGTACACTGATAAATAATCCACGTGTTCAAAGAATAGAAATTAGGAAGTGCTTGCAACTCAGTGAAGACAGGATGAGCAGACGCACTTCGGGATTTCTTGGAACATTTGTCTGCCATGCTCAAGTGTACCTCCTGGCAGGCAGGGAACTGGGTGGGAGAAGGCTCAGGATCCGAGATCCTTTTCAAAGGCACCTCCCCCACCACCCCCAGTGAGTTAATTTCCTCCCATCAGGCTCTGCCTAGTGGGAATCCACAACCACACACCTCCAGCACAACAGGCAAGACCAAGCCTTTAAGCACTCAGGTCTCCAGGGGCACTTACAGAATCCACAGCATTTTAAGAAGCCAGTCCAAAACAGTGAACTCCCAAAACACTGAATGACAAGAACAAGCTAAAAGTATTCTTAAATTAAGAAAACACATTTTCTTGAGAACAGTAAGCTTTGTTTCTGCTATGAGGGAGCAACTACGTGACACTTGGTAACTGAGGAACAAGCCATCTGGAATCTCAGGCACTGAGTGGAGAGCCAGCCTCAGGAACAGAGATGAGCATTCTAGCCACAGAGGGCTTCTGCCTAGAGGTAGCTGCTGAACCACACCAGTGAATTGAGACAGAGCATTCACAAAGGGAGAGCGCTCCAGGGATACCAAGGCAGGCTTGTTCTTGGGAGCACTGCGGGATATTGGCTGGACTCGTCCTCATCAGCATTGCCAGCCTTCTTAAAACTGCCCACAGTCCAGGTCTTTACCCTTCAACTTTTCCTTCCCTAACAAAGGCAGATGTGTTTTGTAATGCGTTGCCTCTCCCTGGCCTCCCAGCCCCCTTCCCAGTTTTTCTTACAGCTTTCCTTGGTTTCCCACAGATTGCCTTGGTAAATCTCCAGAACTGCAGGTTCTCCTTCAATCTGTTTATCAGGCTATGGAGGCCAATACAATAGTGCCAAGACAAATAAATGTTAAGCTTGGGTCTAAGATTGGCTGGCACACCTTGGGTTGGGCAGAATGGACATCATTCTGATTGTCACATGAGCCATAAATAGATCCTGGCACAAACTGGAGCTTAACAACTAAGTATTTCATAGATGACGACTGAAGGGTGTTGTGTTAGAGAGGAATTCTGTGCTGGGTGTGATGATGAGGCCTGTGAAAGACTGAGCGGGCAAAGAGAAGACCCACAGAGACAGAGCTGACACTCACTGAGTTGTGCTGACCCTTGCCAAGGGGCAAGACACTTAAAGCTCTTCTGAGGATTTATTTTTGTGGGTCTGTGCATGCAGGTATCACTGGAGGCCAGAAGAGGGTGTCAGACCCCCTCAGTCTGGAGTTATAGTTGGTTTCAAGCCACCCAACCTGGGTGCTGGGAACTGAACTCTGTGTCCCTACAAAGAGTAGCAGGCTTCCTTAAGTGTCAAGTCATCTCTCCACTGCCAAACTCAAAGGCGTTGAGGCAAGATGGCAAAGCCAGTGGCCTCAGGGTCTTATGGAATCTTAGAAGAGCAGACTCAGCCGTGCAGTGGAGAAGTGGGGCGATGTAACTGTTAGAGTTGTAGAACTTCAGAGCTCTGAATGCCCAGCACACCAGAGGAGGGAAAGCCCAGAACTCAGAAACACAGAATGAGAACATCCAGTGGATGTGTGCAAGGATGCTGGTGCAGCAGTTTTTGATTCCTGGGGCTTTTGAAGGGGCTCAGTTTCCTTTGCTTTAGTAGTCGCTCTGACTTCTTACTGCTCTGCTCTGCTATGTCAAGGACTTAGGTTGAATCCAAATGTAGCTGCATTGAAAACATCCTGGGCCTGATGAGGAAAAAGAGACAACAAAAGAATCCAGGGAAGTAGCTTTCATGTGGCAGGAGCCAGGGAAGAAAGAACCCTTAGAATTAGTTTTTTAGGGTGTTTAGTAAGAGATGAGAATGCACCCCTAGATAATGATAATTAGTTGATTTTTAACACATTTTCTCAGGATGTAGATGATAAGGGAGATTTGCCTCTGAGATGGCTCTAAGAAACTTGGAAAAGGATCTCAACACTCGGGGAAATGAAAGGGTAGGACCTGTGCTGCATTTATAACAGCAGAGGATGGCATAAAGAGTCTGAGCAGACATGCTAGAATAAATGCCCAGAGAGCTGTGCTCCACATGAGACTACAGAAGACAGCACCATGTCCACTAAGGAAGCACTGCTGAATAGTAGTGTAAGCTTTGAAAACCATGGCATCAGATACTGATGCTTTCCCAGAGAAGACCAACCAAGTCGTGCACGTGAGCCTCCTCTGTCCTGGGAGAACTCCAGATTTCGTACTCATGCTGATAGTATAGAGCCTGTGTGTAGCTGTGTCTACTGCGTGTGAATTCTTGTCTGGAGTTATAATTACTCCTTAGATGTGAAATCACACACCGCACAACACTGGGCCTCTACACAGTGAAGGAGATGGGGAGTGGCTCTTGATCATGGGTTCTACTGGTACTGTGACACAGAGTCCCATTCTAAGGCATCCAGCCTTGTGGGATGCTGGGCCAGCCTTTATACATGAGAGGAAATGCAAAGAATGAAGGGCTTCTGTGGGCTGTACACTAAGTCAGAGACCTTTTAGGGTGTTTATTCAACAGACAAGGTACTTGAGTCTGAAAGTCAAGGCATGGGACCAGAAGTAGTTCCAATGACCATCGCTCCTAACATAGGGGCTCACACCCCACTTAGTGTATTGTGTTCCTATTTCCTATAATCCTGAGCTTTGGAGACATGGAATTCCTCATCTCAAAAAAAGGCATGTTCCTGTCAAGTCGTAGCAAGAGTCCCAGTTAAAAGTTACAACTGCCAAGGCATTTCCTGTGTCCAGAGACTAGCAGACAGGAAGGAAGCCACCATTCTGACAGAATAAGGTCAGGCTGCTGTGGTCAGCAGGACAGGGCAGGACTACTGTGTACCTTTAATTTTTTTCAAAGTCTACTTTTAATGATGGTTCTTAAACGCTTTAACTTCCCTTTTTAGCCCACCACCCCCAGAGGTAGTGGGAAAGAAAGGATACGGGGGTTGGGTTGGGGAGTGGACCTGTTTAAAAAGGTTCTTTTGGAGCAGCTCCTGTCTGTGTTGTCTGGAAATTGGCAGTTTAGTTCACAGGTCAGCAGCAGCAGCAGCTCCACAGGGTTACGTCAGCACCAGGACGGTAGAGCCCGAATCGCACATTCAGATTGGCATTGGCGGCACTGCCTAGCAGAGACAGCCAGGCCTCAGCATGAGTCAGCAGCAGGAGCAACCAGGAGGGATGCCTTCCCTTAGTGAAGCGAAGATCAGCAAAGGCTTGAGACCCACAACATTCCACAGCCCAGCTATAAGCAAGCCCAGCTCAGCCTCCATCACTGTCCATCGAGTTCTGCTTATACCCTCCAAATGTCACATGTCCTCCTCCGGTCTTGCCTCAGCACGTGTCTCACTTCCTTCAGGAACGTGCGTCTGTCTCGACTGACACCACTCTGCCAATCAGCCCAAGTCCACAGAAGCAACACAAAAGGCTGCGGCACACCAAGAAGTTTTTTGGTGCATTTCTCTCTATGGAGTCCCAACAAATGCAGCTCAACTAAGCAACGAAAGGCGGACCAATACATGTGTCCTTAGCAAAGAATTCATCACGTGTCCTTTTACATTCTTGCTTTACCAGAAGATCCTTTTCACCTGTGTCTGCTTCAGCAAAACATCCCTTCACGAGTCTGCCTTAGTCTTTCAACTGTGTCCACTTAGAAAAACACTCCTTCACGTGTTTGCCCCAGCAAAACACCATCCAACACAACTGACTCTCCAATGAGCCCTTATGTTTGCACTTCATTCCTGTGGCGTGAAGAGGACAGAGTGGTGTGTATGCTCAACAGAAAGTAGCCATGTCAGTGTCTCTTGCTGTTACCTCACACTTCCATTAATTGTGAATGGACACATGAGGCAGCCTCCAACTGGGAAGATATGCTTGCCAAGAGGGTCAGACGACTTCGAAATAGAGGTTTCTGCATTATCATCCTTGCCCTGAGATCTTGTAAAGGCACAGCTGAGTTAGTTCAGTGGGCCATGAGACAGCTGGTGTATGAGCTGCTGGCCGAGATCAGCTGACTCTCCCCGGAGTTCTCCCCAGGAAGAAAGTAGTGGGAACTGTGGAAATGTCCCTCTCCAAATTTGGAGTAGATGTATTTTGATGGCTATTTGGGGGGCTCCAAAATGAACCTCTGAGTTTGGGGGGAAAGTTGTTTACTGGTAGCTTCACTGCTGCATTCAGCACTGCATTTTCATGGAGGCCACACTTCCTGCGTTCATCTCTGACGGGCTCTTCAGGGACCAGAAGGTTCTCCTGCTCCGGAGAACACAGGATGCTCTTGCTTTCTTTCCCCTTTCACACAGGTGGGATCCACAGTGCAGCCAGCCTTGCAGCTGCCGCTGGCTCCGTTCTCAGTCTTACTGCAGTTCCTTGGACAGATGTGGTCTGTGGCAAGTCCCCTTCTTGCCATATGGCATTGTGTGCAGTCAAGCTGACAAGCTATGTCGAGAGGAGGAATTTGCAGAGCCAACCAAAGAATCAAAGACTATGCTTGCCTTGCATGCATGAGACCCTGGGCTGATATCCCCCGAATACCCACCCTACAATCCAAATGGAACTTTCTAGATCTAAAAGAAGAAATGATACATCCCTTAAGACTGCAGTAGAAAGTACCTAAATCGGGTGATAAGGATCAAAATGAAATTAAACAAAAAATAACAGAACTGGGGGGTGTGTGTGAAGCTGGGACAACATTAAAGGAACATGTTCTTGTACTCCAGAAGGAAGGGAAAGGGTAGAAGAAATGATAGCTGAAATGTTTTCAAATGAGAGGAAAACTGTAGGTCCTCATATCGAGAGAGATTTAAATTCTTAAGAATTAGAGTATTAAGTCACAAGATACAGAGCTACACTTCATCGGTGATCATATCATTGTGAATGTGCCTGACCCCAGAATTGTCCTTCAGTAATACTTGGATGGATGAAAGGGAAGTGCCATCCACAAGGAGGCATGTGGTGAAGCACCAGGGCTCACCAGGAAGGCTGGTGCATGAAGGGAAATCAGGCCAGACTGTTTACTGTGCCATCTTGGGAAGGAAGAGGAGAGACAAGGTAAGAAGTTCTAGGGTGGGAGTTTGGTTTTGTTTAGGTATTGCTATTGTGCTGGTTTGGAACTCAATACACAAACCACGTTGTCCTTGAACACAAGATCCTCTGGTGTCAGCTTCCTGAGTGCTGGCAATACAGATGTGTGTTAGTGTGTTATCGTGTTGGCTAGAATGGGCTGGCGTGAGTCATTGTGGTGGACATGGGGTGAGGGGGCTCTCCTGCATTATCTCCTGACTGATGCTGGTGTACTTAGAGCAGTGAAAGTGCTCTGAGTGTATGGGGTTGGAGAAAATATGGGTGGGGGATGGGCTGTGGGTAAGTTTCTGGTCTGTGAATGGCACAATGGCAAGTGAGAGCTGTACTGTCTCTAGGAATTGTCTCATGCTGGGGAGGGAGGGAGACAAAGAGGCAGACAATAGTCCCTTGAGGATAAGAAAGGCCCCATGTGAAGAAGTCTACAAGTCAATATGCTCACCATGTTAGCTGGCTTCTGTTTTCCAGAGGGATTCCCTGATCAGATTGGCCTATGGCTACACTTGTGAGAAACTGACTTGATGTGAGAGGGCCTACCCCCTTATGGGTGGCACCATTCCTAGGCCATTGGACCTCGGCTAAGAAAGCTGAGTATGAACAAGCCAGTAAGCCGCCTTCCTCCGGGATTCCTGCTCCAGGCTCCTGCTCTTGGATTCCTGCTCTGACTTCCCTAATGATGGGCTATTGTCAAGAAGTATTAGCTGAAATAGATCCTTTCCTCCCCAAGGTGTATTCTGCTAGAGTATTTATCACAGCTCAGAAAGCAAACGCAGACAATTTACCCAGTTTTTAAAATGAGCAAGGGAATTCGTATGGGCTGAGTTGTGACCCACCACGCCCCCCCTTTGTCAGACTTACTTGTGGAAACCCTAACCCTCCATGTGCACTGTTTTGGAGATGGGTTTTGCTGAAGTAACTAAGACTGACTGAAGCTGTAAGGGTAGGCCTTGGTCTGATAGGATCAGAGACACTGGAGACTCAGGGTATAAATTAACAATAAAAAACAGCTGGGCATTTGCCGTGACCACCTGCAAGCCAGGAGTGCCCTCAGCAGCCCTGTCCAGGCTGACTCTGTGAACCTGGATTTGCAGCCTCTATAGTTAAGAGAAAATAAATGTCTGCTGAGAGAGTCTCAACAACATTTGCTTGTGGAAGCCCACGCTAATTAAAACAGGCCAAGGGTTCTCTGAGGAAGATGTGCAGGTGGCACGTCAGAAGTTTTAGCTCTCAGAGAACCATACATCAAATTTCAATTCAGATACAACTTTCCTGCGCCTAGGGTAGACAGAAGATCAGTTAACAAACACCAGTTAGACCCCGGAGAAATTATAGAATCTTCACACACACTGGAGGTGGGGCAGTGTTTTGGGAAAAAGTCTGGTCAGCCCTCAACTGATTGCATAGGAGCTCTACTCCTGCATATGTCCATAGAAGGGAAAGCAATCATCTACAAAGAAACGTGAGCAAAACTGTGTCATATCCATAGCACAGAGTAATATTTGTTCATAAAAAGGAAAAGGGGGGCTGGCAAGACGGCTCAGCAGGTAAAGATGCTGTGCAAGCCTGGGGACCTGAGCGTCAGCCCCAAAGGGAAAGAATCAACTCGACAGTTGTCTTCAGGTCTCCAGATACATACTGTGCTCATGCACCACCTCTCCACACCACACATGAGTGCGTGCATGCACACGCAATGGCAATAACATCTTAAGGAATTAAGTACTAATGCTCACTACAGCATGGAATAACCTTGAAAAAAATAAGTTAATCCTATCACTCAGGAGGCAGAAGCAGCCAGTTGAGGCCAGACTGATCTACATAGTTCCAGGGCAGGCAAGGCTACTTAGTGAAAAATAAAAAAGAAATAAAAAAGAAAAGTTCCACGGGCCACTTAAATATATAGATGGTTCAAATACTCCAGTTACAAAACTGAAAATTGCCTAATTGAAAACCCGACAGCTCTACAGGAGCAGAGAGGGGAAGCACAGTCAGTCACCGGGAGAGAACCGACTGTCTTATCAGGCAGAGCGGAGTCCAGACACAGGACAAGGACAGAGATCCTGTGGTGATCAGATGCGCTATAAACAGGAGCCTTAAGATGACAAAGCAACAGCTGGCAGACAGAGTCATAGACAGAGCAGACACCAGCCCTTTTTTGAGGTTCTGCACTTGAACCCCCAGCCTCATGATGGCAGAGATGTGCCCTACTGCAGTGATAACCCCGGACTCTCTTACTTTTCTTTTGAAACAGAATCTCATTAACTGCCAGGGTTGTCCGTGAACTCACTCTGTTGCCTAGACAGACTTTGAGCTTTATGCTCCTGCCTCAGCCTCCCAGGCAGTTAGGATTGCAGGCCACACCACCTTCAGCACTCTCCAGTAAGTGACAGATGAATAAAAGGAAAGTTAGGAGGGACATAGGTGACCTGAGTAACACACCAGCCTGAGCTACAGATGCTCCTGGGATGCCACACACAAGAAAGCTGAGATACACGTGTTAGAAAATACTTATTGCTAAACTTTTATTCATATGCACTTCATGTGTCTATATACATGTATCTGTGCATGTGAGTGCCTACAGTAGCCAGATTCCCTGGAGCTGAAGTTACAGGGGGTTACAGAGCCACTAATGTGGATGCTGGGAATGGAACCCCAGTCTTCTGCAAGAATAGCAAGTGCTCTCGACTGCTGGGCCATCTCTCCAGCCCCAAGAACCACACATTTTTAAAAGTGTGAATATAACGTTTACTACGTGGTCTATGGCTGGCTAGTTTTATGCCAACATGATACCAGCTAGTCATTCTGGAAGAGGGCATCTCAGTTCAGAAAATGCCTCCACCAGATTGGCCTGTGGACAAGCCCGAGGGACATTTACTTGACTGATGGTTGATGTGGTAGGGCCCCGCTCAGTGTGTGCGCACAGAGAAACCTCTGGGTTGGTGGTGCTACTGCCATAAGAAAGCAGACTGGACAAGCTGGGAAGAACAAGTCAGTAAGGAGCAATCCTCCATGGCATCTGCATTATTAGCTCCCGCCTCCATGTTCCTGGTCTATCTTCCTTCAGTAAAGGACTTGTTATTAAAGTGTAAGCAAAACAAACCCTTTCCTCCTCGAGTTGCTTTTGGAAATGGTGTTTATCACAGCAACAGAAACCTTTAACTGAGACAAGTCTATATGGAACCATAAAGCAAATCTCAATACATTTCCATGAATGGCCACTGTGATCTGCTTTTAAAGGAATGAATAAGTTAAAGTGGAAGAGAGAGGGCCAGCCAGATGGCTTCGCAGGTGAAGGCCATCCTGACAATCTGAGTTCAATCCCTGGTACCCACATGATGGGTTGCCCTTAGAACACATCTGAGCATATGCCCACATACATACAGAATAAATACATGTAGTTTAAGAAAGAAATGGGTGCGGGCAGGAAAATGGCTCACTGTTTAAGAATTCTGACTGCTCTTCCCAGCTCCTCCATGGTAGCTCACAACGCTCTATAGGTCCAGTTCCAGGAGAGCCAATGCCCTCTTCTGGACTCTGTGGGCCTGAGGCGCACATGCAGTAGCACATCAACACATGCAAGCAGTACATCTGTATACATAAAAACAAAATAAATACTAAAAGGAGGAGGAGAAAGAGAAAGTGAGAGATGCAGCCGTGTGTGAGAAAGGGACCGTCACTGCAGATGCTGCTGCAAACATGAGTACCCGAGGGACCAGGAGCGTAGACTCTCAGCAAACCTTTGTATACAAGTGGGATGTTACAACACAAAGGTGTAATAACTAACTCTGTGCCATACATGTGACCACAAATGGGAACAAATCTGTGAAAACCAACACTGACAAAAGATTTAAAAATCCAAGGAGCGTTTACCTGCTCTCAAGCACCTAAAAGTTCAGGTGGGCCAGGCAGCTCTCCTGGTAAAGGTACTTCCACTAGGCCAAATGGCTTCAGTTAAGTTCCCAACGCACATGGTGGAAGGAGAGAAGTGATGCCTACAAGTGGTTCTCTGATCTCTGCTTGTGTGCTGTGACATAAATATACTGCCCCCCACCACACACACACACACACACACACACACTAACTAACTTAATTAGTTAAGAATATTTCTTAGGCAAGGCATGGTGGTCCACACCTTTGATCCCAGCACTTGGGAAGCAGAAGCAGGCAGATCTCTATGAGTTTGAGGCCAGTCAGTTCCAGGCCAGGGCTACATTGCATAGAGACTCTCCCTCCCCCCAAAGTTTAGATATTGTTTCTAAATTTTTTTTTTAATTCTTTAATTCTAGCATCTGGAAGGCAGAGGCAGGTGGATCTCAATGATTTCAAGGCCAGTTTGTTTGGTCTACAAAGTGAGTTCCGGAACAGCCAAGGCTACATAGAAAAACCCTGTCTCAAAAACAAACAAACAAAAATGCGTTTTAAAATTTTCTGGTATGAACTTGATCCCACTTGAGAGCATCTACATCTATGTGAAAAGTGGGCCAAGACCATAAGTTCTTTCCTTGTAAAGCAATCTAACAACTTCCTATCAAGGGTTTGCTGATTCACCAAAGCTGGCTGGGGAGTGGTTCCGTACTGATAGTCTCAAGTATTCACTCCTCCCTCCAAAGAGATTGGGTATGGCTGCCTAGCATTGTGTGATTAGCAGAGATGCTTCTGGAGAAGAAATACCTCCATCCCAGCAGGCTGAGAGTTGCCCTGCTGACTTTCCTAGGCAGCGGTAGGTGGATGGATCGACGTGTACTTCGTGTGAGGTGCAACTGAGAAGCATCGTAGTGAACTCTGCCCACTTCTTGCTCTTTGTCTTTTGATAGCAGAACTGGAGAACAGCAAGTCTCAGATAGAGGTTGTTCTTTCAGTTGGGTCCTGAACAAAGAAGCCACAGGGACAAAAGCCATAGCTGCTCTTGGCCCAGCCAAGAGCTCAAGAGGGGCGGCAAATTCCCAGCTGACCTGTGAGATGACAAAGGACTCCCAGCTGACCTGTGAGATGACAAAGGACTCTCTCGTCTTGAGTTACCTCAACTTGAGGATTATTTGCATCCACAACACAAAATAGCCAAATTGTTGATATTTGAGACAAGGTATCATTATGTAGCCCAGGGTAGCCTGGAACTTACCATCCTCCTGCCTCAGCCTCCCAAGTGCTATAATTCCCGGTATGTGCTACCACACCCAGTTGCAAAGGTCAACTGATACTGAAAATAATTCCTTTGGGTTGGGAGTTTATCTCGGTGGTAGAGTGCTTGCCTCGCTTGTGAGAGCCCCTAGGCTCAACTCCCAGTATTAAATAAAAGAATCAATCAGGGACTGGAGAGGAGAAGCAGCTCAGGTAGAGTCAGCACTGCGCCTGCAGAGGACAAGGTTGTTTTCCAGCACCCACAGCAGGCAGCTTGCCTTCCTCTGGCCTCCAAGGGCACCTTTCTATGCATGCACACACAGACTTATAATCAAAAGTAAACATAACTCTTTTAAAAGCAATGAGCTGAAAATGTGTCACCAGTTTCATCTTATTTCCATGCTAAAACCCGTCAGTGAAATGGATTCCCTCTGAAAGCTCCTTCCTACCCTCCTGCTTTGTTTTTCCCAGCCACTTCTCCCCATTTCCTCTTCCCCATGCCCCTCTCTCCCCTCCTCTCCTCCCCTCTCCCTCTGTCCCCTTCCTTCCTTTCCCTCCTTCATCCCTTCCCCAATCCCTTGTTTTCTTTCATTCATTCCTTTTACGTTATTTTTCCTAAAGAATTTTTGTTTTCTGTGTATGACTATTTTGCCTGAACATACAACATGTGTGTACCACATACATGCCTGGTGCCCATGGTGGACAGAAGAGGGCATCAGGTCCCCTGGAACTGGAATGAGCAGCCATGTGCATGCTAGGCCCTCAAGAAGAGCAGCCAGTGCCCTTTATACGTTGTTTTTATGGTGAAGCACCCATCCACCAGAACAGCTTATTTCTGGACTCTGAAGCATCTGCTGCTTTTCCTGTTTTTCTTTTGATTTTTATTTACTTTTTTTTTTTTTTTTTTCCGAGCTGGGGACCGAACCCAGGGCCTTGCGCCAAAGGCAAGCGCCTACCACTGAGCTAAATCCCCAACCCCTCTTTTGATTTTTAAACAAACACATCCATGGACTTTTTATACCCTAGACTGGCCTTTAATTCAGTGTGTAGTCCAGGTTGTTGTAGTAAATCTCCAACCCCAGTAGGCCCGTGCAAAAACCACACAAGTCAGTTATTATGTTTAAAAGCTCCCTGCTTAGACTGGGCAGATCTATCACTTTACTCATCTACTCCCAGCTCTGAGAGCCCTTGGTATTTACTGCTTCTCTAGGCCATGTGGTTCTGCTCCATCTTCTTTCCTCCTTTTCCTCTCTTTTCCCTTCCTCCCTTCTCTAAAACCTCCAGCCCCACCTTTTCCTTCCAATGCCCAATCACAGGCTCTAGCCTTCTTTTGACCGGTTAGAATGGGGGTAAAGTTCACCTGAAATCACCTGAGTAGGTGATCCACTCCTCATTGGTGCAGCACCAAGGCAACCCACATCACCAGGTCAGCCTCAAACTGATGACCCTAACTGCTGAAATCAAAGGCACAGGCCACCACGTATGATTAATCCTGTCTATGTCTACCGTAGTTCATTAGGAACAGCCGCTGTGCGTTTCTGTTCATCGGAAGCATGTTGATGCCACAAATTTGCCTCTAGGAACAACTGTAGCTTTTCAGACAAGACAATATATGCTTTTTCACTGTGGGTGAAAATATGTTATAGTTTCTACTACAGTAACTTCTCTACACCGTGTGTTAGTGATGCATATTCCTTAACTTATAGCCACACAGGCGCATTTGAAGTTGCTAGTGTAATTAGAGTATGGTCAGAGACACTGCTCAGTAGTATTTTGCTCCTTTAAAATGTATTTGATTTGGTTTAAATAGCAGCACACAGTAAGTGTTTGACTTTGAAAAACATACATTCTGTAGTTGCTGGGTGTAGTATCCAGTAGGTCAAGAGTGAACTTGCCTTCTTCAGGTCTGCATATCATATTTTGGTTTTTTGACATGCGCCTAGTTTAACAGTTTTGAGGGGTGTATGTTTAAATTTCCAAGTATGATTTGTAGTGAGAATTCTGGAATTTTGGTTTCTTCAAAAACACAGTACTATAAGAATCTGCTTTAGTTTTACTCCCAGGTGTAGGGATGTAGGGCTGCTTTAGGCTGTCCACAGCAGCTGGCTCTGGTTTGCCTCGTGCTCCAGCAGATAGGCAGCTGCAGAGTATGTGACATGGAATTCTGGGAACTTTTCAGAGGGTATATAAATGCTAGGCCCAGAGGCCGTATTGGAGGTTGTTGGTCATTCAGGTTGCAGCTTGTTAGTAGTCATTGTTAGGGTTTTGAATCTCGGCCCTGCCCGGACAGAAAACACCAAGACACCATGGTTCCACGTAGAGAGGTTTAATGAGAAAAGAGAAGAAGAGAGGAAAGGCGGCAGGCCATGGGCATATGGTTGGGAAGGGGAAGGGGGCAAGAACAGAGAACAACAAAGAGTAAGAAGGGGTAAGAGGTGGGGGTAAGAGAGAGGGTAAGAGGAAAAGGAGGGGGGCAAGCAGCCCCTTATATAGTCAGGCACAGCTGGCTGTTGCCAGGCAACTGTGGGGCAGAGCATACCTGGCTGCTGCCAGGTAACTGTGGGGGTGGAGCTTAGACAGAATTCCAACAGTCATACTCAAAGAAGAAACAAGAAGAGAGAAGTTAGAGTCAGGAATCAATCTCTCTCTCCTTCTTACCCCCTTCTCTCCCCCTCCTCCCTTCTCCCTCTCTCTCCCTCCCTTTCCCCTGTATTCTTTCTCTCCTATCTAGTGATAAGGGGTTAAACCAGGGAATAAAGAGTGGAAAAAGAAGAACCCACAAAGTAGCTAAATCCAGCTATAATAACTGTGAGTGTGTCTGTTTTTTTAATTTATTTTTTTTAAAGATTTATTTATTTATTTTATGTACAGCATTCTGCCTGCATATGTGACTGCAGGCCAGAAGAGGGCACCAGATCTCATTACAGATGGTTGTGAGCCACCATGTGGTTGCTGGGAATTGAACTCATGACCTCTGGAAGAGCAGTCAGTGCTCTTAACCACCAAGCCATCTCTCCAGCCCTCTTTAATTTATTTTTACATTTTTAATTTCATGTTGTGTGTGTGTAGATGGAGGCCCGAGACAGCTTTGGGGGTTGGTTGTCTCCTTCCCCCATGGGTCCTGGGGATTGAATTAAAGTCGTTAGGTTTAGGCTTTTTCCACTGACCCATCCTGCTGGCTGGTTCTTTTAAAGCATCATTAAGGCACTTCGTATTAGGTTCATAGAACTCGCTCTGTTTTCTTGTTGAGTTGCCCCTCTTCATGTGTGTGTGACTTGCCAGGGCCTAGTCTAGTTTGTGTTTATTCTTAGGCTCAGAGTGTTCTCCCCACTCGAGTGCTAACGGTGCCAGCATCTTCCTTATGTAGGTGTGTGTCAACCCTGTGTTAGTATAACTTACATGGTTGGGTTGACAGTTTCCTATTTTTATGCATTCTTCTCTGCATCTTCAGGCTCAAATATGGAATCATTTTGCTCTTTGTAGTAACATTTCCCTTACTGCAGATTCTGATGACAAATCCATTTAAGTTGTGACTTGTGAAAGCCTTTCTTGGTGTCCCTGCTCCTTCAGCAGCACCTGCTATTGCTTGCTCCCTTGACGATGATGTCCTGGATGGGAGGAGGGTCTCACGGGGCTTTGAAATGCCTTCATCTTCCTAACAGCCTGGGGTGTGGTACAGGCATTACTCCCTCAATGGCCACTTACAGAGCTTGACTGTCATTTTTAAAAAGTGTGGATCTGGGACCTAGAGAGATTGCATTTCAGAGAATAGGGTGGGGAATGATAAGAGGAAGACACCCAGCCATGCCCCTCTGGGTCTGTATGTGTGTATGCATAACATATGAACAGCACACACACAACACACCAAGACTGTTCTCCTGCTGAACCAATTTCTACCAGGCATGTGTATTAGTGTGGTAGGAATAAACTCTATGCAGAATACTAACACATTAACCAAGTTTGACTAAAAACTGCTGAGAAGAAAAAGACCAGTTGTATATAGATACACTGTAGCAGTCTTCAGACATACACGAGGGCATCAGATCCCATTACAGACGGCTGTGAGCCACCATGTGGTTGCTGGGAATTGAACTCAGGACCTCTGGAAGAGCAGTCAGTGCTCTTAACTGCTGAGCCATTGTTCCAGCCTTCCACCCCTTTTAAAATTATTTTATTCTTTTTTTTTTTTTTTTTCTTTTTTTCCGGAGCTGGGGACCGAACCCAGGGCCTTGCGCTTGCTAGGCAAACGCTCTACCACTGAGCTAAATCCCCAACCCCAAATTATTTTATTCTTATTCTCTGTGCATTGGTGTCTTGCCTGCATGTGTGTATTTCTTCGACTGTGTGAGGGCGTCAGATCCCTGGAACTGAAGTTACAAACAGTTGTGAGCTGCATGTGGGGCTGGGAATTGAACCCAGAGAACAACATTTTATTTTGCATGTGCATGTGTGTATGTGTTATGGGCATGTTCATGTCACAGCATGCATTTGTGCAGAGGACAAGCTGAGGGAGTTAGTTTTCCTTCCACCATGTTTGAGTCCTGGGGATTGAACTCAGGTCATCGGGCTTGGCAGCACCTTTTTCCAAAAGAGACCGAGTTTGGAAGAGGGAACTTTGCCTGCATACCATAAGGCTAAAGAGGAAAGGAAGAGTCTGCCATTATTGCACTCTTGTGTGTACATTTGTCCTCAGCAGCATGTGCTAATAATTCTGAAATTGTATGTATATTCTAGGAAAGGGTTGAGCAAGTATACTGTGGAATGAAGTCATGTTTTTGTTAGATGTAGTGGAAATGTTTTGTGCCAGAAAGCATGAATAACTAAAATTATGCAGGCATATCAAAAGGACACAGAAGCCAATCGGACGAAGTGTCTAGTAGCCAAATTTGGGCACTAAAACAATTACAGTTACAAGGGTGGAGTAGACTGGATCCTGCATAACAGTGTCTGTGAATACACACACGAATGCGCACATGCACGTGTGCACGCACACACATGCACAGTGAGGAATATCTATGAATCCATACACACGTAAGGATGAATGTTCAGTCCCTAGACACATGTAAAAACAATGCAAATTTCATATATCTTATGATAGTTTGCTTGTGTAAAACTGAAAAGTAGTAAGCAAGGGGAATGCGCAGCTCTACTATAGGATGATTCCAGCTAATGTAGACGGAGGACGACAGGAAAGGAAGCCATCATCACCCAGTGACACTAGTAGATGAGTCAGGGCCTTTCAAATGGCTCGGTTAAGGCGCCTGTCACACAAAACCTGTGAACCTGAGTTGAAGCCCTGCAGCCCACATGGTGGAAAGAGAGAACTGACTTCTGAATGCTGTCCTCTGACCTCCACATATGCCCTGGGCATGACTGTGCCTCTCCCCACTAAATCAGTGAAGCATAATCATAAAAAATTGAAACAAAAATCAGATGTGGCAGATAAGGTGGTGCGTGTCTGTAATCTCAGTAGTTGGGAGGCAGAGGCAGGAAGGTCAAGAGTTCAAACGCATCCTTGCCTACATAGCAAGCCTTTTTTGCCATCCTGAATATACCAAGACCCCCATCTGAACAACCAGCCTCTTGCCCACCCCACAACTAAAAGAATCATTGATGACAATAAAGCAAAATAATGTGTTTTCTTAGCTTTAGACTGTCTCCTCCTAAGAGACTTTTTAGTTTAGAAGGAGAAAAGAATGACTTGTGCAAAGAGAATATTAGAAGCCCTCTAACTTTATCAAAGTTAGTGTGCTTAGAATAGGGTAAACTAAGGGCTAGAGAGATGCTTACTGGTTAAGGATGTTTCCTGCTCTTGCAGAAGACCTGACTGTACCCATGACCCCCTCTTCTGGCCTCTAAGGGCACCATCATGCATGTGAACACCGCAGACATACACAGAAATAAAAATAATATTTCTACACTATATAACACTGTATAAATTAGATGACATTGAACAAGGGGCACCAAGAACAGCCTCGGAGCAAGCATTGCTTCCCTGGTGTTCCTGCCCCCAAAGAAGTGACTCGGTTCTGAAAGTGAGAAAGGCTGTAACGATAGTGGCCTCTAGCACCCTAAGGATCAAGGCCATGAATATTAAAGACTGAAGGGCAGGGAGTCCAGGACTAGGGCTATAACTCAGCCAGTGTTTGCTTGGCACACACGAGGCCTTGGATGCCCGCCCGACACTAGTGTTCATCATAATTCAAACACTCAGGAGGTGAAGGTAGAAGAGTCAGAAGTTCAAGGTCATCCGTGGCCACTACCAGGCCAGCCTGGCTACAAAAGAGAGGAAGGGATGGAGGGAGGGAGAGAAAGAGGCTTTAGGGCACATTCATATTAGTCACTGCAGAAAACAGCTTTAGCTCAAAATCTATTCCTGATTAAATAAGGGAAAACACTTTTAAATAGAAATGGAAGGAGACAACCATCTGAAGAAGGGAACTATGCTAAAACCCACTGAAACACCATTCATATATCAAGGGACCAGCAAGATGATGGGGATTCCCTCAGTGTCTTCCCTCCTCTCCAACAAGAGCTCACTGTCAGAAAGGCGTCAGCGTCTTACAGGGAATGTCAGTAAACCCTGACAGTTTGTAAAACTTACAAGGACAGCCAAAGACTGAGAGCTGCCGGCACATCATAAAGACCAGAGCAGAAGAACTTGTTTAACTATACCACAGGCGGTTTTAAAGTTGTAATTAAGACATTGCTGAACTGATAAAGGGTGGAAAACAGGCCAGTGTAACTGGTGAGGAGCCTGACAACAGGCCCATTCATGCTCAGAAACGTAGCCACTGACAATCCCAGTCACTCAGGAGGCACCACACCTTAAACATGGGACTGGGCTGTGTTAAAAGGATAGAGGAATTGGGCTCTTCCTCATTAGAAACACTAAGTATGTATTAAGAATTGTGAGTGGGTCTGGAGAGATGGCTCAGAGGTTAAGAGCACTGACTGCTCTTCCAGAGGTCCTGAGTTCAATTCCCAGCAACCACATGGTGGCTCACATCCATCTGTAATGGGATCCAATGCCCTCTTCTGGTGTGTCTGAAGACAGCTACTATGTACTCATACAAATAAAATATAAAAATATGTATTTTAAAAGAATTGTGAATGGAGAAACTTGAAAACTTTACAGTGAAAATTAGGACATGTGTGTGTGTATGTGTGTGTTATGTGTGAGAAAGAAAAAAGTGTGTGAGTGTGTAAGTGTATGAATGTGTCTGTGAATGTATTGTGTGTGTGCGTCTCTGTGTGTGTGTGTGTATGTGTGTAGGTCAGAGAGAAAATAATTTCACTCCTACAGTGGGTTATAAGTCAGGCTTGGCAGTGAGGCTTGCTTAGGAAGGGCTTGCTGTAACCTGCTGAGTCATTTCACTGGTCTTAAAATACATTTAATGATATTTCTTCAAAGAGAAGGGAAAATAATGGACAAATTGAACTGTATTAAAACTTATGGTTCTCTATGGGCCCAGCTGTTAAGACCACTGACTGTGGGGTTGGGGATTTAGCTCAGTGGTAGAGCGCTTGCCTAGTGAGCGCAAGGTCCTGGGTTCGGTCCCCAGCTCCGAAAAAAAGAAAAAAAAAAAAAGACCACTGACTGCTCTTGCAGAGGACTGGGGTTCTAATCCCAGCACCCACATGGTGGCTCACAACCGTCTGTAACTCCCATCAGAGGATCTGATGTCCAGTAGCAGCCTCTGCAGCACTGCAGGAAAATGGCGCCCAGTCAGTGCAGACCAAACATCCCTACACAGTAAAACCATCTCTCCAAAACCTTTTTTTAAGTTTATGATTATTATTCAATGCAGAACAAAAAAAAAAAAAAAACGGGAAAGTTGCTACTTTAAACTTAGAGCTAACACACTTATCTCTAGAGTATGGTGAATTACTAAAATCTCTTTAACAAAACAGAAATAACGTGCCAAGCGGGGCGTGAGGGCCTTCACAGTGCTCAGTGGCAGAAGCAGGCAGATCTCGAGCTCCACGCCAGCCTGGACTACAGAGCAAGTTCCTTTCATTAAAAAACAAACAAAACAAAACAAAACAAAAGCCACAGGAAATAAGAGAAAGAAAATGAATAAATGATCAATAGCAGGAAAAGATTTTATTAGAAAGCTGAGACATAGAAATGAGGGTGACCGATCATTGGTACACACTGGTGGTGAGGGTGACACAGGGAAGTGGAATCCCTGTAGGATTGTGGGAGTGGAGTGGAGGCCTAGCTCTGTAGTGAGAATTTTGTTTTCTTTAAAAAACACAGATAAGAATATCTTTTCATTTTAATCCTAGGAGGATATGGGGCTGCTTCTCCAGCAGCTGACTGTGATTTGCTTCGGGCTCTAAGAGAGATGCCATTTTGCCTGGTGCAGATAGCTTCTGCAATTGTGTGACTTTGGAATTCTGGGGACTTTTGAGAGCGGATAATCGCTAGGGCTCTGAGAGGCGGGGTTGGTCGTTAGCAGGGGTAGGGGGGCAGTGGGAGTGTTGGTGGTGGTTTGTTAGTTGCTGTTGGTTGCTGTTATGGTTTGTTAGGGAGTCATGTGCAAAGAAGAAACAACTAGAAGAAATTAGATATCCTGATGGGGAAGATTAAACCTGCCCCAAGGAACTCTATTTCAGTATCCTCAGTCAGCAGGAAGTAGCGTGGGATAGCATTACCTCCTTTCTGACCCCTGACCTTATTGAGAGATCACTTCCTTCCCTCTCTATCCCTTTTTCTCTCTTATCTAATGTTATGAGGTTGAAAGGGTGGACAGGGACAGAAAAAAGCCCCACAAAGTAGCCAAAGTCCGACTACACCCTCCTCTATAAACAGACTGGCCTTGCGTGCTGAAGCCTGGTGTCTGTGTTAAAGGAAGCCTTGCACTTGGGCTTCAGAGGAGAGACTGCTTTCCACGACTGTTTGTTAAGGCAGCACCTGTGAGTGTTGCAACAGTTCCTCAGTAACTGCTAATGAATGGTTGTTTCCACATAGAGAAAATGAACTGCCGGTACGGCCATTCACATGGTAGTCATGAGAAGGGGAAGCTCCGAAAGTGAGGTAGCAAAGTGTCTCCTCAGAAATGTTTTGCATTTGCAAATGGACTTGTATAAATGAAATCAGTGTGATATATAAAACAATCTAGGGCTGGGTGGTGTTGATCTTTAATCCTAGCTCTTGGAAGGCAGAGATAGGTGGGTCACTGAGTTCAGGATTAGCCAGATCTACAGAGAGAAACCGTGTGTGTGTGTGTGTGTGTGTGTGTGTGTGTGTGTGTGTGTGTGTGTGTGTGTGGTGTGTGGTGGGTTGAATCTAGGGAGCTGAAGAGATGGCTTAACAGGTAACATTCTTTCAGAGGACCAGGTTCAATTCCTGGTGCTTACATGGTCTCTCTCTCTCTCTCTCTCTCTCTCTCTCTCTCTCTCTCTCTCTCTCTCTCTCTCTCTCTCTCTCATATACACACACACATACATACACACTTATTTTTAAAAAAGAAAGAGGTAAAGAAAAAGTATCCCTATGAAGCTCCAGGAGATCCAACACCCTCTGACCTCTGAGGGCACGAGACACACGTTGCACAGACACAGGCTCAAGCATAACACTCATATACATACAATTTTTTAAAAAAATCACCCTAGCAGCAACACCGCATTTGCCACCAACCCTGACAACCTTAGTTCAATCCCGGGGCCCATATGGGAGGAGAAAACTGACTCTGAGTTGCCCTCTGAGCTCCACATGTATGCTGTGGTACATCCATGTGTGCATGCACACATAATAAAGTTCAATAAAGTTTGTTGTTGCTTTGTTTTTGTTTTTGTTTTTTGTTTTTGTTTTTTGTTTTTTGAGACAGGGTTTCTTTGTGTAGTGCTGGTCATCCTGAAACTCACTCTGTAGATCAGGCTGGCTGGCCTTGAACTCACAGAGATCCTCCTGCCTCGGCCTCCTGAGTACTGGCACTAAAGGCATGTTCTGCCACCACAAGGCTCCCTTGTTTCGTACATTTTTTTTACCCCTGCTTGCACAATGTTGCCTTAGCCTAGGAACGGATCAGCTAGATGCCCCACTGATGGCTGAGCACTCAACATTTACTTGTTCTTAGTGCTTTTGACCAGTTATGAGGCTCTGCAGACACTGCTGATACTGCAAAAAGAAAAAAAACTTCTCTGACCAAAGTTTAACAGGAGCGTTATTCTGTGGGCATAAGCATAGTTATTTAGAAGGCAATTGACAGGCACATCGTGTCCACAACTATAGTGACCACTATGGCCTGAGACCTCCCCAGATAGCAGTGTTTGGCTTTACAACACTAGGTATGAATCCCTTCCTGTGGACTGGGCCTCAGGTCCACCCAGAAAGCACTTGGTTGCCGTATAACAGACCTGCCACTACTGCTCCAGTGAACTCCCCTTGCCTGGCTGCCTCATGACTTTACACACAGGGTCCATAACTTCGTAAGACCATCGATGGCAGTTCTCCCCAGCAGCATGTACAGCACTCGGGTACGGTGAGTCAGCGAGGAAGAAGCTCTTAAGTTCCGTGACCAAAGCATGTGGTGTCCTCATCAGTAGACCCTTACCCTCTAGTTCTGGTGGTCAGTCAACAGCTAGAGCACACTTCTGTATTGTTTTAGGGAATCTAGGAGGCTGTCCCGATGAATAATTCATAGGGAGGTACCATGTAGCTTTAATAATTTTCAACACGTGGTCAATTTTTGTCCTCTATTCTCCCAGGCATTTCCTTCTCTCTTGTATTATTTTGAGGCACATCCTGGTATTATGTAATTCTTCCCTAACTATTTCAAAATCTATCTCCAAAAGTTAAGTGCATCTTTAAAAATATGCAGTTGTTTATCACAGCTACAAATTGTTTAAAACACCAAAACTCTAGTCAACATTAAGGAAGTTTCTCGTGTGTCGTGTTTAACATTCTGTTTGAATCAAGCGCCTTTTAACCTTCCATTGGTAATGGGCTGTTCTGTTAAGGCACCGAATGAAATTCTGTTGACGACGCCCGGGGCTGAAGATGTCAGTATGAGCGCAGGCTAGCTTGTTCACCCAATGGCAGCAGGGTGTGATTCTAGGCTTTACAAGGCTTGTGGAAGCCAACAGCCATTTCCTCAGATGCCTGGTTTGTACGTCCCTGATATAATGCACATCAGGTATTGTGGTTTGTCTTCCTTTCTTTGGCTCTTATTCACATGTCCCTTTCATATCTTTCTTGTTCCCATCTCATTAAACGTCTGTGCAGCTTCTCAGTATTTATTGTATCAAACAAGACAAATAGTACTTGTTTACTGATAATCCATGGTAAGCAAATACTGATTTGCACAAACTTACCGTCCTGTTCCTCCATGAAACTAGGAGCAGTGTAGAGTGAGGTGAAAGACTGATGCCCTTGAGCAAACGTAAGATAGCATCCTGAAAGTGAGTTGTAGCCCGGGAGCGCTTCGCAGGGCTGTTTTTAACAGGACGGGCAGCTTCACCTCTCACCCCTTGAGATTTGATACTAAGTGCAAGGAAACTCCCCGCTCCTCTTCTGTTCGAGCTCTCACCTACCATCCAGGCTGTTAGGGTGGGGGTTCTCTGCAGGCCCTTGATCAAACCTTGCTAATTTGATCCTACTGTAAGCACTGATGTTTTGTGGCTCTTTGGTTTTTCCCTCTTCTTTGATAAAAGCAGAAACAAATAGAAGGGGAGGAGAAGGTGACAAGGCCAGTACAGGTACAGCACCCACAGAAACATCATGCTGTTCATAGAGATCCACTCCTTGGAAGGAAGCCCTGAGAGCAAGGAACCTGGAGTAGTGGCAGAACTCTTGTTCACATCCTAGTCCTTATGTATTCCATTGCTAAGTATGAAAAACTGAAAGCAATTTAAAAGCATGGAGTACATTGTTTGAGGCTATGGTGGCTCAGTTTGCAGAGTGCTTGACTAGCATGTAAGGAGCTCCGGGTTTGATCCTCAGTACTCCATAAATCAGGCATAGTGCCGATCTCCTGGAATCCTGGCTCTGGTGGGAGAATCAAGGTCATCCTTTGCTCCTTAGTTCTAGGCCACACTAGACTACAGGAGCCGAGGGAGAGGAGGGAAGGAGGAGCAGAGGAAAAGAAAGGAGAGAGGGATAGAGGTGAGGAAGGAGGCAAAAGAGGGAAGGGCAGGAGAGAGGGCCACTGCTGGATACTGTGGTTAGAATGAGATGGAGAGTGCCCTGTCCTAATAAGAGCTTATTGTTTGCCTTTAATGTTTTTCAGATGCACTGTGCTTGGAAACAAAACTGGCCATAATTAGCCAAAGCCCCTCTCCCATGGTTCCCAGCATAGCTAGAAATCTAGAGGAGGGAGGCAACCAGGCAGACCCTCCCAGCAGCCCAGGCAGATCCTCCCAGCAGCCCAGGTAGACCCTCCCACCAGCCCAGGCAGACCCTCCCACAGGGCCACAGTGGCCAGCAGACCCTCCCACCAGCCCAGGCAGACCCCCCCCACCAGCCCAGGCAGACCCCCCCACCAGCCCCTCCCACCAGCCCAGGCAGACCCTCCCACCAGCCCAGGCAGACCCTCCCACAGGGCCACAGTGGCCAGCAGACAAGCCTCTTTACTGCCAGCCCAGGGCCGTCACTTTATGAGAAGTCATTTTAATGACATGTACCCAGTTCACACGGTCAAAATATGCTGCCCAGGTGCATTGTTTCCTCTTGTGGTAGGCGTTTTGGGCGTCATCACCTGGTATTTGGGTGAGGCGGGAGCTCGCAGTCTTGATGACACTGAGTAGTGAGCAGTGACAGGACATCATCTGACATAAGGTAATACTCCTATGGCAGGTAGGAATACCGAGTGCTGTAGCTGAAGCCCAAGGCAGCCCTTTACCTCATAATTTTGTCTACAGACAAATGTTGGGATGCAAAGTGCAGCATGGCTGTGTGGACGACACCACCTGTTCTCAATGTCATGTGTACACCACACACATCACAGCTGTATCAGCAGGAAAGGGACGCTGTACGTAGTTTTAGCCTTTGCCTGCCGTGTTGGAAGTTCAACACTTTGCGCGTTTATTCTGGTGAAAGCTTCTGGAATGAGGAAGTCATGGTCGATGGTCTCCTTTGAACCTGACATCACTGATGTTGCTTTTCCCTTGACAGCCCATGCAGCCTTCTGCAGTCAGTTATAACTCACGGTTGTTGCTCCTGGGGATAACTTCTGCCTAATAGAAGGAGAAATGGTTCCCTTTGACTCTAGCTCAGAATGAAACTGTGTCATAAAGACAATCTCAGGACAACTAAACATCACTCAGAGATGACTGAGCATTGCCTCACTCAGCAAACTGGTGAATCATGTCCTAGTTACTAGTGTCTGTTTGCTAATCAGATCTCCTTAGTTAAAGATCAAAGTTTTTAGCCTCATAGCATGTAACGAAGAGCAGGAATTCAGGAAAGTTGTGTCTATAACTAATTATAGCTTGGGGTAGGAAGTAGACTGAGAAAGAGGGGTGCAGGAGCCATGAGATTCTGGGGTGCTGGACAGGCTCCATAGTGGAGCAGCTGACCTGAGGCTTGACCAGCAGGTGGACTTAACAGACTGAAGTACAGGTCGTGAGTCTTGTACTTGGATCCTCCTGGCAACTCAAGAAGACGGGTGCCATCTTGGTCCCTGGTTAGAGCTGGGGAAGCTTGTGTCAGATTGATTCTCAGAGATACACAGTCGGTGAATGACATAGTCAGGATTCAATCCAGTCTGACATGAAGGGTAACTTTTAAATACTGGGCTATCCTGTTCTTTGTTCTAGGAGTGAATTCAGTGGTTCACTTCATCGGGAAAACACGGCTCTGTTGTGAAAGCATTGCCTGTCAGGAGGCTAGAGTATGCAGTGGGCAGAGAGCAGTGGGCTCCTCTGTAAGTCAGGAGTGAGTGAATCACAGAGAACTTTGGAAGCTGTGCTAAGGAAGTGAGATAGTCTTAGAGGGCAATGGAGGTATTAGATGCCTATTAAGGAAGTGATAGGACCAGGTATGTCCAGGAAGACAGCTATGGCGTGAAGGGCGGGAATAGGAAGCATGAAAATCAGTTGGCTGCTCTACCACACAACATTTCAACTAGAATCTGGGCTGGGATTGTGGCCCCTACCTGCAATCCCAGCACTCAGGAGGCTATGGCAGAAGGATGTCATGAGTTCAAGGCCAGACTGGGTTACATAACGAGTTCCAGAGAAGCCTGGATTGCAGTGAGACCCTGTCTCAAAACAGAGTATTTTCTAGGGAAATTTTTGCACCT
Source organism: Rattus rattus (assembly GCF_011064425.1). Classification (NCBI taxonomy): domain Eukaryota; kingdom Metazoa; phylum Chordata; class Mammalia; order Rodentia; family Muridae; genus Rattus; species Rattus rattus. Next base: position 34,667,205 of record NC_046162.1, read on the forward strand.
GGATCTTCAGGAACTCCGTGAACAGAACTGTGTTTATGTGATGTTATTAAGGCCCACTCAGCAGTCCTTGCAAGGAATATGGAGAATGTGCACACATGTGTCACTTGTAACTAAAACAGTGTGACAGTCTTTCTTGTAATCCTCATGAATAGCACTGTTATTACGTGATAAATGAGTGCATGTCCTGGTTGCGAGGAGACAGAGATCAACAAAATGGAAAGCTCTCACAGGCCGCTGCTTCTTGGCCGTGTTCTGGATGGTCACATTCCTGAGCTGTGTGTGTGTCACTCTGAGGTAATGCGTGTCAACATGGCATGATATCACAAAGGAGATTGCTCATGAAGAGAGACACTCTAATATTTTCATGGCGAGCATGGCCTCATGACTTCCCACCCCAATGTGGGACATACATTAGAGTTCCTGAAATCTCAAATGCCACCCTGGGGTCTTAGCAACAAATTTGACATGCCCTCATTTAAATAATCGCCAAAGGGATTGTGGCACAGTTGGACATCCCTTACCCTAAAGTGCAAAATTGGGGCATTTGTCATTTTTAGATTGGGGATGATCAGTCTGAAAAGCATATATAAATTTTTCGAATTAAAAATTCAAATTCTGAAGTCTGAGGTAGCCAGATTTCATCCATATGGGATAAAGGCTGTGACCCGCATTTTATAGCTCTCCCTTTGCCAGGGTTTTATTTGCTGCCTAAAACCACCTGGATATTATGGAGCTGTTAATTTTAACTACAGAAGTGATTGGGTTGGAATTTTATCTTTTAGAGACGGGTATTAAATATTTACTAGTGAGATTCTAACGCATGGAATTTACCTCAGAACAGCACACGGAAGTGTCATGGAGGACACCTATAAGTAATAATGACTCTGGGTTGATGGCTGTAGGAACAGATAATGGGGCCATAACTTGCCTGGGGAAGTGGGGCCATTATACTATTCACCGTATTGCATAAATTTGTGAGTAATTATGACCTTTATAGATGTTTCAAATTATACATGTTATATTTGCTTAATTAGTATGCATATATACATACTATACATGTTTGGAATAGACATATTTTCAATGATCACTCTTTAGGTAGAGGGCAGGGTTAGTTGTACTTGGATCTCACATCAGTGCTGTGAGATAAGAGAGGACTACTGGTTTTTCCAGAGACTCGTTTGCCCAGTAACACCTCGTCTTCCCAGATGACATTCTCTCACCTGTCAGCCACCTCAGTCAAGCGTGGGCTCACCTAACTGATTGAGCAGCAACTAGCTGTATGTGCGTTTCTCTGCACCGTTTATCTGTGTCCTCGGAGCTTTCCTGTCTGCCTTCTTTCATTCTTTGTAGGGCTTTCCACTAATCAACCTGACATCCTGTGACACTAGATATTATGGTGTCTTGGGGATTATAAAGTGATATATTAAAGAGGAGATAAGACATCAAAGAGTAGATGCTAATGTTTTCAAAATGGTGATTACCTGGGACTGGGATCAGTGTCCAAACCCTCTGAGCTCAGTCACACACTGACAGCACACTGAAACTAGGAGATCACAGTATGCTTTTTCTTCCTGCAAAAATAGAAATAATCTAAGGTTGGGGGATTTAGCTCAGTGGTAGAGCGCTGCCTAGGAAGCACAAGGCCCTGGGTTCGGTCCCCAGCTCCGAAAAAAAAAAAAAAAAAGAACCAAAAAAAAAAAATAGAAATAATCTAAAGACAGTGTCTTAACTAGTGTTTCTCTCACTGTGATAAATACAACCAAAAGCAAACTGGAGAAAGGGTTTATCTCAGCTTACAGCCTGTAGCATAATCATTCAGGAGAGTCAGGACAGAGACTGAAGCAGAAGTGTAGAACCAGGAACTGGTGCAGAGGCCATCAAAGAGTGCTGCTTACTGGCTTGCCTTCTATGCCTTACTTAGCCTGCCTTCCTGTGCACTGCAGGACCACAGTCAACCTTGGGGGCCTTCTCAGAGGCTGTGGGAATCAAGTGACTGGTTACTAGATTGACACATCTTTATGTCTCTAGCGTGGACTTCAAAAATAGTTTTGGGAGGTTGCTTGTGTTTCAAGCAAGCTGTTGAAACAACCAAATGAATCATTCTGGGGAGTGGGTGATACTGTGAGCCCTTCCTGGTTCGAGGCTGAAACTGGGCTATGCCTGTGGTAAGGAACTAGAGGAGGAAGCAGAGCTGACTCATTACGATTTCAGAAGCCTGGTGTGTGGAGCTAGGAGTCTCAGGCTGTTGCTAAGGCAACAGCACAAAACTTTTCTTATCCAAGGGCTTGACCCAAGGGGAGGGGAATGGCGGGTGCTGGTTGGCCACTCATCTGTGAGTGCTGAGGAGCTCATGGAGCTGCAGGGAGGTGAAGTGCTCTCTGGATTTAGTGGGACTTCTCAGTGTAAGCGCAGGCCCCTGTAGTCCAGGAGGGCTGGTCTGGAGCCGGAGTCATCAGCTGTTGTGACCTGCCGAAATACGGGTGCTGGGAACCAGACTCAGGCCCTGTGCAAGGACGGCACAAGAGCTGCGCTGCAGCCACAGGAGGGATAAAGCACACTTAGAATGCTAGCACTGGGTCTGGTGAGAAGGGGTCCTGAGTTCCAGGCCAGTTTGGGCTACCTAGTAAACTCTTATCTCAAAAAGCCAAAATAGACAGACAAAAATAGACCTAATAGCAGCTTTTGCCTGGTGGTGGTGACACCTGCCTTTCATCCTAGCACTTGGGAGGCAGAGGCAGGTGAGTCTCTGTGAGTTCCAGGCCAGCCTGGTCTTCAGAGCTAATTCCTGAACAGCCAGTTATTACACAGAGAAACTCTGTCTTAGAAAGTCAAACAAGTTAGAAAGCTCTCTGTATTCCATCTCCTCCGTACACGGTCACTTTAAGAGGGCTTAAATGTGTCTGTACAGTCAATAGAATGTTTGCTGGATTCCAACCCTGACCAGTTTTAAAAGCTCACCCAGATGGCTGTAGCCTCTGTGGGGGTGTTTTGGAACTTGCCTGTCCTTGTCAGGTGTAGGGTTGTATGAGGCTATTCTGCTCTATAAAATGCTTCTTAATTGGGCTGCAGCAATGGCTTCAAGGTGAAGAGCATGTATAGCTCTTACAGAGAACCTGAGTTTGATTTCCGGCATTCATGTTGGGCAGTGTGATCACCAGCCTGTAACTCCAGCTTCAGAGGATCTGATACCTTGCCTTCCTCTGGACTCTGAGGGACCTGCATTCACACTTGGACACCCCCCCCCATAGTCCTATAATTAAAAAAATTTCAATGCTTGGAATTTGTATATTTTTAAATCTAAGTGTTGTGTGTATAGGCATTTTGTGTGTGCACCACATGCAAAGGCCAGAAGATGGTGTTGGGCTTCCTGGAACTAAAATCACAGACAGTTGTGAGCTGCCATGTGGGTGCTGACCCAGGTCCTGTGGCAGAGCTGCCAGTTCTCTTAGGCAGTAAGCCGTCTCCCAGACCCCGGGAAATACTTGTATTAGTTTCCTGACACCCAGAAGTAGAATTAAGTATTTGCTATTGTATTTATCTCAAATACAAAAGCTATGCTAACAATGAATGAGAAATAGAAAATTTTAATAAAGGAAGGGAAAGAAAATCCTCAATTCTGTTTGGCTTGGTTTTCTAGAAATTCTATGTCCATATTTTGTGTCAAGATAAGCCTGAGTGCAGATGGGTCAGGTCAGGGGTCCCTGGATGTTTGGACCTGGTATCTTAGCCTCTGAGATAGTGCTGTAGCATTCTAGACCAATACAACAATACAAGGGTGAGCCCTACAAGCTAAAAGTGCATACCATTTAAAAAGAATATTCAAGGGCTGTATAACATAAAATAAAGAATTTATTTTAAATAAAATATATTTAAAAAGAATATAAGAGATGGCTCAGAGGCTAAAAGTACTTGTTGTTCTTGTAGAGGACCTTAATTCAGTTCTTAGCACCCACGTAGGATGGCTTACTTTACAGTGGTTCTCAACCTGTGGGTCACTACCCCTCTAGAGGTCATATATCAGATATCTTGCATATCAGATATTACATTACAATTCATAACAGTAACAAAATTACACTTAGGAAGTAGCAACAAAATAATTTTTTAAAAGATTTATTCATTTTATTATATATAAGTACACTGTAGCTGTCTTCACACACACCAGAAAAGGGCATCCGATCTCCTTACAGATGGTTGTGAGCCATCATATGGTTGCTGGGAATTGAACTCAGGACCTCTGGAAGAGCAGTCGGATGCTCTTAACCGCTGAGCCATCTCTCCAGCCCAACAAAATAATTTTATGGTTGCGGTCAGCACAACACGAGGAACTGTATTAAAGGGTCTTAGCATTAGTAACCTTAGTTCTCATGGATGTGATACTCTTTTCTGGTCTTTGGACATCTGCATGCATGCACAGGCACACACATACATATCGTTTAGAACAGTATCTCAGTAATCCAGCTTCAAGTTTTATGGTTAACTAGTGGGACTAGCCCAAGGTACAAAGGCCTAATGTGGTCCCAAACAGCCTGTGTTCGATGGTTGCCCAAGTCAGGAAAATGTGTGCATCTAATGGCTGCAGTCTAATAGGAAACTGCTGTTCTGTGGGCTTTAACACGAAGTGAGGAAAGCCCTTGTCTTAGTTAGTGTTTTATTGCCCATGCCCACAACAACTCTTATAAATGACAACAGGTAGTTAGGGCTGGTTTCAAGTTTCAGAGGTTCAGTCCACTATCATCATGGCAGAAAGCACAGCAATGCACAGGCAGACATGGTGCTAGAGGAACTGAGAGGTCTACATTTCGGTCCATAGGCAGCAAGGAGAAATTTGCCACACTGAGTGTAGCTTGAGCGTAGAAGACCTCAAAACCCACCTCCACAGTGACATACTTCCTTCAAGAAGACCACACCTCTTAATTGTGCCACCATTCTCTATGGCCAACCATTCAAGCACATGAATCTATGGAGGCCATCCCTATTCAAACCACCACTGCCCTCATTCCTTCTGGGGATGTGGGCACAGTTGTCAGCTCAGTCAGCGCGTCAGTTGTCCACGGTGCAGCATGCACAACTGGGAGATGCTCCTAACCTCCTGTATTCTCCTCCAGCAGGTTTTCAACATCTTTCCTGGATGGTGCAAGAGAGGCAACCTCAACTGGCCATCCTGACCTCCCTCTGAGTCAACCCCCACACTCTGCAGAGAGCTTGCTTCTCTAAAGGTAGAGTTGGACCCACCCCGCTTGAGACGGCTCATGACTACCACCCACTAGAGCACAGGGAGACTGACACTGGGAGCCCTGAGATTTGGTCAGAACGAACAATACAGCTTCCAGCTTGCTATCTGGAAATCTTTGATCCCCAGAGCACACTGAGTAAAACAAAACAAAGTCTGACTCTTTCCAAGCCACCCAGCTGTTAGAAAACTAAGCCATAGAGAGTGGCCATGTCGGGGCACCGGCTGCAGCCCTTGTTTAGGGGTTGGCAAGCCTAAGTGCTGATCGATCTTAGATGTGACGTCATTGCAGTCGTGACTCCTCCCAAGGAGGCCCCAGATAGACGTGGAACAAGGAGAAGCCATCCCTGCAGTGCCGTGTTTGTATTCCTGCCCATAGAATCCAGTGTAATGATAGACTTACGGTAGTTATTTTATACAGTGGGTTGGAGTCGTCTGTTACATAGCCATCAAAGTAAAAGACCTCTTGACTTCAGTACTACCAGAAAGGGCACACGGAGGAAGAGAAACCAGCCAAGCATGGTGTCTCCTCACGCCACTGACCCCAGTACCCAGGCTGAGGCAAGTGGCTTCCTCATGAGTTTGAGGCCACCTTGGGCCACAGAGTCAGACAGTCTCAAAAAGGGAAAAAAAACGACAACAAATAAAGTACAGATGAGTTAAGGCAAGGGTTGCAGATACTGTTACAAAATAAAACTAAAAAAATAGAAACTGAAAGTTACTAAAACTGTGAACAAAAACTAGAAATTCATGCAACCCCCTGCTCACTGCTCGGCGTTATCAGTGAGGTACAGCCGTGAATGAGCGTGGTGTTACTACATTTGTGCAGTTAGTCAGACGCCTCTCCCTCCATCCTGAGTTCTTCTGCCTGGCGGCAAGAGTCTACAACCTGTGCCCTCCTGCGGGCCTGGTTTTTTGTTTTTGTTTTATTTGTTTGAGACAAATCTGGTCTGGAACTTGTTATGTATAGCAGAGGATGGTCTTGAACTCCAAATCCTCTTGCCTCTGCCTCCAAAGTGCTGCAATTACAGGCCAATACCACTACATCTGCTTAGATGACATTGTTTTGCTCCAAGTCAGACCCAACTATTGGAAGAAGTCGGTGAAATACAAGGAACACCAGGTCAGTTTGACCTCTGACCCTAGATGACATTATTGCGTTACTGTTTTTTCAGCCTCAATGCAGTAATTGTTGAAACCTGTATTTTCTATATGTATATATAAAGTATACAAAGATAAAAGAACTATAATTTGTTTTAAAATTGAGATGTGGGAGGGTTGGGTATGAATGGAATGAGATTGACATATGTTGACAATTGCTGAAACCAGACAGTGGCTAATAGTGTGGGTCTCATTATTATCTGTACTCTCTGCGAACTTGAAACTTCCCATAAGAGAAATGTTAACCAGAGAGTTGGAAGGACTCACTCTTTGCTGCCCAACTCTTCTAGACCTGGGTTTGTGCTAACTGGAGCCTACTTACATAGATCTGAACACGCATGCCCTTGAGACCTATGGTCTTGAGACCCCCCCTACTCTAGTCTAGAGGCTTTCTCATACAGAAGCAGACTAGCAGAGGAAAACTTATTCTTGGGTAGTGCTCAAGATTCTCCTCAAGGGAGGGGGAGGTGGTATGAGAGAGGGAAAAGGGGATAACATTTAAAATGTAAATACAAAATATCCAAGAAAAATAAAATTGAAAAAAAAAAAGGTTCTCCTCAAATTAGCATAATCTTTGGTGGCTAGAAACCCCTTGAGGACAGAAATGTCTTTGGCCTGTTGAGTGCTAGGGACACAGGGGCCATCAGCAAATGTTTGCATTTGATTAAGAAATCTGAACTGAGCAAGGTGGCTCCTGCCTGTAAATCCTAGGACTGGGGTGGTAGAGGCAGGAGGGGCAGGGAAGTGGGTGTGACTAGCTGTCAGTTCAGGGTTAATCCCACAGTTTGCTTTGAATGTTAAATAGTGTTGTTTTTGGTCTTGAAATACATCTGTCAGCAGAAAGATAGACAAATGGGCTGCGTGTTGCTATGCAGAAGACACGTTTTGGAAGATTCTCCCTTTGCATGTGGATCCTTTCTCCTCTAAAGAAAGCTATTAACTCATGCTGCAGCCGGCTGCTCTTGCTTGGTTTTGGCTATGTCACCGAGCCCAAAATAGAAAGTTCTTCTACTGCAGAGCAAAGCAGGAGGTTTAAATTTGTCAATTCAAGAACAAAGGGTAGCATTATGCTGGCTTTTCTAGGAGAGTGAGTAGAGAGAGAGAATGCCTGTTTCATTAGGAGTGATCTGACACTGGCAGGGGCTGGGACCAGGAGACAATCTTGTACTGTGGTAAGCTGGGCCCAGCTCCCACCCTCCCAGCCTCCTCCTGACAGCAGCACTTCTCTCAGGACAAGGGAAAGCAGCTGAGCCATTGGGAAATGGGTTCCAGAAAGCACTGACTTTATCAGACTGGGAGCAACTCTCAGAACCAAAAACCTGTTTTCAGCTTTGAGAGGAATCCGTACCTGGCCACAGAGCCAGGAGAGGGTTACCCTTTTTCTTTGAGATGGTGAAAATGGCTTCCATGATCCTTTCATTAGGAAGAGTGTGGGAAGCTATATACTCTCTTACTGGAGGAGAAGCCAACTGCTCTCTGTCTGACAGCATGATTGTCAGGCCACAGGAACCTGAATACCAGAGGAGTCTCCAGAATGTCTCAAGTCTATAGCTAGTGCAAGTGCAGGAGACGTTGGTGACATCACAGATGTGCTTTGTGGAAGAGCAAAACTGTGGAGATGGTGTCTGTCCATTCATGGGAGCTCTAGCGGAGGATGAACCATGGCACGTTTATGCTTGGATGACTTTGGATCCATTTATGAATACCTGGAGCAATGAGCAGTGATATGGACTTTAGTCAGTTAATATTAAACACAGAGAAAGTCCTAAGTGATTACATACACTTTTTATAAAGCTAGATACAATTTTTAAAAAATCATTCTTTAAGAATATAGGGGCTAGAGAGATGGCTCAGTAGTTAAAGGCACTGACTATTCTTCCGGAGCTCTTCCAGGGTTCAAATCCCAGCACCCACATGGCAGCTCACAACTGTCTATACTCCAAGATATGACAGTCTCACATAGACATACATGCCATGCAGGCAAACCCCAATGCACATAAAATAAAGTAAATAAATAAAAATTTTAAAAAGAAGGTAGAAACAATGAAACCACATAAAAATAAAAGCAAGGAAATGAAACTCTAGGGTCGGTAGGAGAGGGAGATGACAGGCTAAAGTTAGATATTGGTTACTTATGCCTTTATTAAACTAATAAATTTTTTACCTAAGTCAACAAGTTCTGGACCGTCCACTTGCCAACCATGAGAATGTGTCCTGAGCCAGGGATTATGGTGTAATTCTGCATAACTAATATTAGCAAAACAACAGCAGTGTAGAGCTGTTCCATTCCCAAGTATCTGCCTTGAAGAGATAGTGCCAGAGACACAAACTTATGAGCAAGGACATTTGTCACTGTATAAAGAAATGAAAATAGGAAACAGGGGTTGGGGATTTAGCTCAGTGGTAGAGCGCTTGCCTAGGAAGCGCAAGGCCCTGGGTTCGGTCCCCAGCTCCGAAAAAAAGAACCAAAAATAGGAAACAACTTAAGAGCCATTATATAAATAGCAACATGTTAGAAAACTCGGTAGGAGCTGAAAGTATGATTGTCACATTGTACCAGAGAACATGAGGAGGTTCATGATCCACGAAATGAATAAATGACCTAGTAAATAAAGCAAGTTCTACAACAGGAACTCAACTTTCAATTTCCCCTGAGTATGTAGACAAACATGTATGCACACACACATACACACTGGGAAGGTGGGCACAGTGGCACAGACCTGTCATTCAAGCATTTTGAGAGACTGAGGTGGGACCATTACAAGTTTGAGGTAAGCCTGGTCTATATAGAGAAACCCCACCTTAAAACAAAGAAACCCAAACTGACAAATGAAAACTAGAAAAAGAAAAACACAGTGTGTGTGTGTGTGTGTGTGTGTGTGTGTGTGTGTGTGTGTCTGTGCGCGCGCACGTGTACACACACGGGATCCCTCAGCGTCCAGATCTCCTGGAGCTGGAGTTACAGTCAATTGTGTGCTGTCTGATACAGGTGCTAGGAAGAATAGTATATGCTTTTAACCACTGAGCCATCTCTCTAACCTAGGCCATTTGTTTATTAATTAGTTTATTCATTTGGAACAAGGATGCACTATTTAACTTTGGCTGGCCTGGGACTCACAATATAGGCAGGCTGTCCTCAAAAATCTGCCTCCCAAGTGCTGGGATTAAAGGAATTCACCACTATACCCAGCCAGGCTATTTATTGAAAAAAATAAACTAACTCTGTGAGGAAGGTGCTATGGAGGAAATGTTGAAACTTATGAATTAAATAACCTTCAGAACACAGAGATCATTTTTAAAAAGTGCCTTGAACATGGCTTACAGGGGCTTTTGAAGTATAGGTTTGCTAGGATTCAGTCTCCCAGATCCAAAAATGGCCACATCAGAGTTAGTGGTCTCTGTGAGAACAGAGCTGAGAGCTAAGCAGTCTTATGGGGAACCTGAAGCCCACACAGAAATCCCTGGGGTGGGGGTTGGGGATTTAGCTCAGTGGTAGAGCGCTTGCCTAGGAAGCTCAAGGCCCTGGGTTCGGTCCCCAGCTCCAAAAAAAAAAAGAACAAAAAAAAAAAAAAAAAAAAAAGAAAGAAAGAAATCCCTGGGGTGTCTGAGAGTACACATAAGGCAGCTAACCAGCAAACATAGGAAGGACAGACTTGAGGGGTCAGGACATCTGTGCCTCTGGAGGGTTCTGATGAGCCTGTGAGGAAAAGGGTTAGGGTTAGAGGGCTACGATGTTTTATTTACGGTTTGGCCAACTCTGACTTCCACCAACTGTTGAAGGACTGGCTTCCAAAGTCTTCAAATGAGAGGAGGTGGGTGGTACAGCCATGGGACAGAGCCAAGGGTGTAGCTGCGGTCTCTTCTCATCTCTCATGCTTTAAATATAAGCTCTGATGTGATCGAGGCACCAGAGATAAAATGCCTTTCTCAAACTAAGCAGGCAGGATCTGGTGTCCACTTTGGACAAGATTGTGGAAAACGGACTTGGTGGGGGCGGGGGGTGGGGGAAGACGGGGAATGTCTTGGCCTCAGTACTTGCACACGGGGTTGAAAAATTTGACACCTTAACATTGTAAACAAATGCAGACATGGTTTCCTGTGTTCTCTCCAACCACTGAGAACAGACTAGGTATGATTTAAGAGAGAATGCAGTTTTAACAATTCTTTTCTTCTCAGCTAAAGAAGTCCGGGTTATTCTTCAATGTGGAGCTCAAGCATCAGCTTCTATAGAAAGGCTTTCCAAATGTCACCAAGCAACATCTTCACTCTTGAGAGCATGAGTAATAAATTTGTTTCACCTGGTGTACTGTCTGCCTCCTTGCTAGAGCCTAAGCTCAGTGGGCTGTGTGGTCATTGCATATCTTACCACTGTGATAGAATACCGGGTAGAAACAGTCCAAGGGAGAAAACATCATTTGGGCTCATGGCTTCAGAGTCACATCTCTTATGGTAGGGGAGGCATGTGGCAGGGCAGGAGTAGCTGAAACCAGGCCGGGGCTGTTACTGTCTAAGGCCTGCCCCTTGTGAGCTATACTACCCTGGGCCACCTACTACAGGTCCTCAAGTCTTCCAGGATTGCTTCAAGATCTAAGATCAGCCGAGCTTAGTGGTGCCTGTAATCCCAGCACTTTGGGAAACAACAGTGAAAATCTCAAGAGCCTGTGCGCACATCTCAGACTTAAATCATTATATTCTGTCTTGCCCTCATACAGGGTTATGGGCATCTCTTAATACAAAGGGCATTTGGTTCAGCCTGAATATTCCACATGTGTAACAGTCCCACCCAGCACTGTTCAGAAATGCAGTTTCTTCTTTTTAGACTCAGGGCAGCCTCTCACCTCTGAGACCTTGTAGAATACAAAAGTAAGTGATGTATTTCCAACACACAGTGGCACAGAAAGCCATTCCCAGCCCCAGAGGGTAGAACAGGAATTCAGCACAGTGGTGCAGTAAAGCAAGACTAAAGTGAGCAGGAGAGCCAAGTCCTGCTGCTTCATGGTTGACATCACATGAGGTCCTAAGGCTGGGTTGTCCTGCCCCAGTGACACCAACTGGGGATGGAGTGTTCAGACCCAGTGCCTATGCGGGGCATTTCTCATTTAACCACCACAGTGGTGGACCAGGGAGTAGAGAAGAGCTGGAACCAGGGTCTGGGTTGGAATCTTCAAGGGCCTGTCTCCAGTGAGTTACCCCTGCCAGCTGGACCCACCTCCTAAAGGTTCCACCACCTGTCAAAACGGCACCCAAGCCAGGAAAGATCTTAGCACACAAACCTGTAAGGGACCCTTTGAAGTCAAGCCATGTATGACAGCCTAAGTATTGTGCCTTTGAATTTTCTCCCTTCTCCCTATCTTCCCATTGCCTTTCCTTGTACCTGTCATGGTGGCACATACCTGTAGCCCCAGGATTCAGAAGGAGCAAGCATGAGTTTGAGTCCAGCCTGGGCTACAGAGCAAGTCTGAGGCTAATCTGGGCAGTATAGTGGGACATTGTGTCAAAATGGTTTGGGCTGATTATTGAAACTGAGAGCTATAGAGGTTTTGGGATCTAGTCTAGAATCCCCAGAACTAAGAACCAAATTCCTTCATAGAAATCCGGAACTTAAGAAAATCCTGATTGTGAAGATCAAGGGCCTTTCTACCAAAAAGAAAAAAAAAGGGGGTGGGGGTAGATGCAAAGGAAAACGCCAGCTGGTGGAACACTATACAGAGTAGCACACAAGAGTGTATCTGAAACTATGGGAAGGTGAGTCATGCAGGCTGGCTGAGTCAGTGTCAGTATCCGAGTTGTAGCCTCGGATCATAACACTGCTGGGAAATGGTGACCTCTCCATATCATTTCTTTCAGCTAAATATAAATCTAAAATCTCTCAGAAACGACTATTAACTAAAAACAAAAATATTAAACCAGGTGTAGTGTTGCAATCCTGTAATCCTAGCACTGGGAAGTGGAGACTGAAAGATCGGGAGTTCAAGACTTTCCTTGGCTACATAGTGAGTTCAAGGCCAATGTGGGCCATGTGAGACACCAGGGAGAAAAAAAAAGAAGAAATAAAGAAAAAGAAAATCAAATTACCAAACATCTTCTGGGGGTTGAGAGACTATCTCAACATTATCCATGAATTAAGGACTGAGAATTTAAATGTGTACACTTTTCACATTGTTAGAAAAACTGGCAGGAGAGAATGAATATAAAGTCATTCAGATTGATGGGAGCAGACGGGAGATGATCCCAGCTTTTTCTTCCTTGTAGGAGAGCTGGTTCACCTGAGCAAGGGAGTGCTGTCCACGATGTGGTGTTTACTTAATTTAAAGGCAAGGCAGGCCATGTCTGAGGAACTTCACTACCCTGGGAGACAACAGGGTTGAGCAAAGACAGTTCATTTTGTCTTGTTTGTGGTGATTCATTCTAAGAACTAGTTTCTCTTTCCCTTCCCCTTCCCAGACTGCTTGTACCCGGTATGGAGGGTCTCATCTGCAAAGCAAGGTGACTTAGAAGACTTGGCTCAAAGACTAGCATACTGACTCTTGCTGAACATGGTGGTGCACGTCATTAATCCTGACACTCAGGAAGCAGAAGCAGGTAGAGTTCAAGGCCAGCTTGTTCTACAGAGTGAGTTCCAGGACAGCCAAGGCTACACAGAGAAACCCTGTCTCCAAAGAACAAAGCAAATAACAAATTCCGTCTCTTATTAGTCAGTTATTGACAGAGGCTCGTAGCCTTGTGTCTATTCCCTGAAAGAAGAGCAGGTAAGTAGCATCTCCCTCTAAGAACTGGCCATCCACTGTAGACCGCAACTCAGCCATCACTTTTCTCTGCCCACATTATCTTGCCTTTCTTTTGTTTTGGGATTCAACTCCACATTGTCATCCTCCAGAATCAGAACGTAACAATGAACACAGAAAGACGAGGGAGATGACTCAGTGGGTAAAGGTACTTGGGCGCTGAGCCTGATGACCTCAGTTCCACCCCAGGGACCCACATGGTGGAATGAGAGAAGCAACTCCTGCAAATTGTCCTCTTGCTCACCCTCTCACACACAATTTAATTTAAAACAATAATGAAGTATACATAAGTACCCAAAGGATCATCTTGCTGGCTGGTTCACTGGTCAACTTTGAGAATAAACATGGCTGAGAAGGGAGACAGGAGCTCTATATGGACCTCTGAGTGATTGAGCATTTGCCTGGCATGGCAGGGGCACTGAGTGTGGTGCCCAGCATCACAGAAAGGAAGAAAAAAAGCAAAAGAACATAGAAAGGGTGGAGGGGAGGAAAGCAGTAAGGAGGAAGGGGGAAAGGAATCAAGAGAAAAGAAAACTAATGAAGAGAGACTTAAAGTCAACAGAGAAGTGCAAATTGACTGTGCGTGTGCAGGGCTCATATAGACACAAGGGGCTAACTAAAGCAAGGGCTCAGAGTGGGAACATGGTAGGCAAGAACAGCTTGTGGCTAGGGAATAAGGGAGCCCAAGAGCTGTGAGAGGGAAGGCAGGAGAAAAGACAAACTGGAATCTGTTTGTTTTTGTTTTTCTAGATAAGATTTCTCTGTGTAGCCCTGGCTGTCCTGGAACTCACTCTGTAGACCAGGCTGGCCCTGCTATCAGAGGTATGTCTGTCTCTGCTACCTGAGTGAGTGCTGGGACTAAAGGTGTTCAGCACTGTGCTTAGCAACAAGTTGGAATCTGGGGATGCTTGGTGAGGAGGCAAATGAGAAGGCCACAAGAAAGCTAGGCCTCAGGCTGGAGAGATGACTCAGTGGTCAAGAGCACTGACTGTTCTTCCAGAGGTCCAGAGTTCAATTCCCAGCAATCACTTGGTGGCTCACAACCATCTGTAATGGGATTTGATGCCCTCTTCTGGTGTGTCTGAAGACAGTGACAGTGTGCTCATACATAAAATAAAACTTAAAAAAAAAAAAAAAAAAGAACATTGTTTCTTGTTGTTTCCAGTGAGTGTGAATTTGACAGAGGGAGGCTGTGGAGTTTTAACTGCATGTAAAGGAGTACAATGTCAAGAGCTCAGAGTATATAAACTTAACAAATGATGGAAGGGTTGATGTCCTGGAAATAAAAAAAAAGTAACAAAAGAAAGCTGGGCCTCCTTTCTACAAGGAAGTGTGGGGCTGTAGTGTTGACATCCTCAGGCACAGTGGAATAGTTAGCTGGCCTTCTGGCTATGGGGTTTTGTTTCTTCTTTACATTTTACTTTTACTACATGTGTGTATATGCACACGTCTCATCACACATGTTCAGAGGACAACCTTCAGGAAATCAGTTCTCTCCTTTTGTCATTGGACACCAGGATCAAATTCAGGTTATCAGGCTTGGTGGCCAGCGCCTTAACTCACTGAGCCATCTCTCTGGCCCCTAGCTATGAGTTCTTTGAACCTATGACTCTCCTAAGAAAGCTCCATTTACTCAGATCTCCTGGATGCTTTCTTTTCCCAATCATAGAGGCAATATATATTCACTACCGAATTACACAAATTAGTACAGACTTAAAAATGTCACTCACGGGGTTGGGGATTTAGCTCAGTGGTAGAGCGCTTGCCTAGCAAGCGCAAGGCCCTGGGTTCGGTCCCCAGCTCCGAAAAAAAGAGAAAAAAAAAATGTCACTCACCTATTGCCCCCTCTTCTGTAGCTTGCTGGTGTCTCTTGGGAGCAAGTATTTATAAAGATGCTCTATAAAGCTATCATAAAGTGGTGGTTGTTTTGTTTGTTTGCTTTGAGACAGGGTCTCACTATGCAGCCCAGGTTGGCTTCAAGCTTTCAATCCCACTGCCTTAGCTTCCTGAGTGCTTGGTAAACAGGTGTGTTCCACCACACCCAGATATACGTATTGTTTTATAATGTATTTCTGCACTATAAATAGCCACATGTGTCATAAATAGACTTAGGACAGTACTCAGGAACTGCAGAGCTGGTGGCAGTGTTGGAGGTTTGTCCTGCCTTCTGGATGGTGAACTTTGCCTTTCTTTTCCTGTGCAGTTTCCCTCTGTAACTGAGAACAGCCTGGACGTCATGGGCATCAGGCAGGGACGTGATCCTTCCTCTGTTTAGTCAAATGACAGGAGCTGGGAGGAAGGTCAGTCAATAGTGTATCTGTGACAAAGTTCCTGGCCACAAGACTTCGGCCATATCCATGAAGCTCTAAGCCTAGTGAAAAGGCACATGAACTCCCCATCCCCCGAAAAGTACAAAAAGGAAGAGCTAGACATCAAGGGTAGAGGTAGCCTTGGATATGTGGAATGTAGAAAGCTGGTGGGTGGCTGGGCAGGCCCAGTTGGCCAGAGCACTGCAGGCTTTTTCTCCTGAGCAGGCCCAGTCAGGATGTTGGCTGGAGTTTCTGAGGCATAGGAGACGTAGGTGCAAAGAACATATTATCCTTTTTAGGTGTGCTGCTCTTTTTAGATACAGGATTCAGAGCTAACAGGAACATGAGCCTGACAAGATGTATTAATTCTTGGATTTATTCCTAAGTAACTGTCACCATACAACAGGTCTCCTGGTGATGAGGGAAGAGACGGAGTCTCTTTTGTTCTATTTCTACTTCTCTTTGCTTGAATTTCCTCTTCCATCTTCATTTCCTTCTATGATTTGATCATACATGATGTTTTTATGTACCTGAGGGACTTTAATGGGCAATAGGCAGAGCTAATTCTGGAAAGCCAGGGCTACACTGAGAAACCCTGTCTTGAAAAACCCAAATAAATATAATCATATATTTATATATTATTAACAATGTTTTAATGATGTATTATTTTATATACTATCTAATGTTTGTTTAATTATAATATATTTTAATCTGTTTTATATATTATTACATGCATTTTTATATACTTACATATGGCATATTTATATATATGATACTGGGTGTGGTGGCTATGCCTCTAATCCCAGCCCTCAGAAGCAGAGGCAGGCACAGCTCTGTGAGTTGTGGGCCAGCCTAGTCTACACAGTGAGATCTTATTGAAAGAAAGAAAAAGGAATGAAGGAAGGGAAAGAGAGAGCGGGGATTGGGAGGGAGGGAAGGATGTCCTCCCTGACTTGGCATCTGCAAAACAGGGATTCAAACCCAAGCCCATCGACCCAGAGCTATTTCTCACATTCCTCTGCTTTCTGTGACCATTGGCTTCAGTCAGAGAACGAGAGGGATCAACAACAATTTTAGTTAGAATGCTGGCGAAGTACAGCTCAGTCCTCCATGTTTAATGTCGATGTAATATCTTGGTTAAGAGTGCCTATTATAAAGCTATTTGCTCCAGGTTATCCTCCTCCTACCCCGCCCCATTGTCAGATGTCTTTTATTTATAGCTATGTTTAAACATCCTGGGCAACACAGACTCACTGTACCCAGATTTGTCATCTAAGCAATGGTCCTCAACGTTGTCTTAAGAACTCTTTTGGTTTTGTGTAGAAGTTAAAAGGATAATTCTTTTTCTTTTTAAGTTATCTTTTGGCTTTCAAGACAGGGTTTTAAACACTAGCCCCACTTGCCTTAGACTCATTGTGTGGCCCATGCTGCTCTTGAGATGGAAGCAATCCTCCTGCCTTATCTTCCTTTGTGCTGATATTACAGACATGAGGTAACACTCCAGGCCATTTTAAAACTTTTGTTCCAAGTATTCATCAGCTCTCAAATTGAGTCAGTTGGGTCAAATTGGTTAAGACCCAACTTTCAGATCCATTTATTATATTGAAGTTCTACACAGTGTGAGAGCATTTGGGGTTTCCGATAAGGGAAAAGACGTCCTGATTAGCATAGTTCTGTATTGTTTATGATCCGGTATGCTTCACTCTACTGCCTGAATGCTAATGAGAGCTTCCTAGAAGTCATTCCTTAAGAAGTTGCAGCATTTAATTGTTTGGCAGGATATCTAAGTACATATAATTATATCTTCCCTCCATTTTGTGAGGGTGGCGAGCCAAGTAACCTGCATCAGGAGAAAATAAATAACCCATTAACGCCACCAGCAAGGAGTGCCTACCTAGAGCTAGCACTTTAGAAGAACCTTCATTATATAACCTTAGCATATGCAGTGGGCGGTTAGTACTTCTCAATCTGCCAAACTAGCATCATCCCTGTCTTTGCAGGTGAAAAAATGCAGGCAGAGGGATGACTACCGATCCTCTTCTGTATTTTAGTAGCTGCGTGACTCTGGCTGAGACTTTGGCAGTATGAAGTTCTCCGTCCTGACCAGTATCTTGAAAAAGCCTCTCCCCTTTTGTGCGAGCCTGCCTTCTTCCTTCCCTTCCAGACAGGACCAGTTCTTGCTGAGTACAGGGCAATGGAGAAGAATAAGGCAAGGCAGCACAGTGAACATGGCTTTAACTATGGGCACCAAACAGTCATTTCTTTATTCATCTCACACAGTCTCAACTCTTACTCCTGTTTTTTATTTGGAGTTGTTCAATGCAAACCAGAGTCAGAATTTGAGCTGAAAGGACTGGCTGAACAAGTATGTAAGGAGGCTTCTGGAAGAGTAGATCTCAGGTACTTTCTTCCGGAACACTAGCGGGAGGTACCCACTAGGGACAGCAGAATTGGTCAAGCCAGTTCTTCTGGCCAAGCAGGTTGTCCTGGATAAAAGAGGATTCTCATCAGTGCCCTTTGTGGATGGGGCCACTGAGGCCATCTAAAGCTTGTGGGTCAGGGTGTCTTCTGAACCCTCTGAGCTGTGTCTTCTCCAGTGTGTGACAGGCTTGACTTTCCCACAGTAGAGCTAGATCAGCTCTTGCCTTGACCTTCATGGATAACTATCCTTTGGCTTCTATACCTCTCAAACTATGGAGGAAAGCAGTGTATTCCATCCATTCCATTTCCAGCCAGGAAAGTTCAAGCTCCACCTGGGCAGCAGCCCCTTTTTGTTTGCATAACCCCTCTATCCTCTAAGCATCTGATCTGGTCAAGAGTTGACGCTCTGTACAGCTAAGTATCTCTTCAAATGCAGACAGTGCAGTGTGAACACGTTTCACAAGCCCCAGAAGAGATTTATAACCAGGTCAAAGAATATCAGAATATCAGCTTCCTTTATAAACCACGCAGTAGTTGCTCCTACCAGCATCAGAACACAGCCCTGGCTTGTTCCTCTAGAAAGCAGGACAAGATTGTTTCCAATGGGCACAGGACTCGGAGGAAAGTGCACACTGGGGGTGCAGAAGGCCACATGAGAGGAAGCTAGGCTTGGGGTGAGGCCAGGATCGAAGGCCTACTTTGGCCCCGCCATCGTGCAGGAACAGGTGTGTGCTGGGGGTGTCAGGTGCACGGGCGACACATCCCAGCAGGTAAACCTTCCTTCGCCTACGAATGACCTAATTATAGGAGCCTGCAATGGCCAGAGGTGGAGAAGGTCACTCCAGGCAGCCTGCCACTAAGAGTCGGTTCTTGTCCCCAAAGATGTGGGGCTCCCTTGCGGTTCCCATGGCTGCTGGACAAAGCGCCTTAAGGTTGCTTTTAGTCATCAGGCTGCCAGACCCCGGGCCACATCTGAGAAGTATCATCCAGCGGCCTTCCAGAAACACCAGGTCAAAGGGAGCCAGACCTCACCTACACGGACTGCTCATGCGCCAAGTCTGCGCAGGCGCCCTGCTGAGCCTGGGGCTCCAGGAATACCGGGGTACGCCGCTTCCAGCACTGCGCTTGCTCCGACTCGCTTCTTCCCTTCCCCCCGCCACCCTCCCCGCGGGAGGACCACGCCCCAAAAGCGAAGCCACTTCCTTTGGCAGTCAGCTTCGCTGCGCCTGCGCCTGGGCTCCACGGTGCGCAGCTCTGGGTCCCGGCCCCACTCCGTCGCCCTCCCCGCGGCTCCCTGACGCCGGCGTGACGTCACCACGCCGGGCGGCCGCCATTACAGAAAGCCGAGTCCCGAGCTAGGGCGAGCGGAGGAGGAGGCACAGCGGCCGGCGGCCGAGCACTGCGGAGCGAGCCAGCGGGCCGGCGCCAGCGCCCAGCAGCCGCCTGGGGCCGCAGGAAGCACCCCGGGGAGCGGCGGCGGCGTGTGCGTGTGGCCCGGGTGCGGGCGGCGGCGCGGGAGCAGCGCAGAGCGGCAGCCGGTTCGGGCGGGCGGCATCATGGACGAGAAGTTGTTCACCAAGGAGCTGGACCAGTGGATCGAGCAGCTGAACGAGTGCAAGCAGCTCTCCGAGTCCCAGGTCAAGAGCCTCTGCGAGAAGGTGAGCTGCTCTAGGCCCAGGTGCGGCCTCTGCCCGGGCCTTCCTATTAGGAGGCCGCGGGGACGGTGCAACATGGCGGCACGGAGACCAGACCCCTCGAATCTAGCAGACCGGCGCCCGGCGCTGCCTGCGGCGACTCGCGAGGGACCCGGCGCCCCCCGCCTCCCGCGCGCTGATTGGATGGCGCCGCCACCGCGGCCTAAAATGGCGCCGCGCGCCGGACTCCGGGCTTCGGAGCCGCCCGGCCAGGCCGGGCCCGGCACTGGGAAGCGGGGCGGTCGGGACCCTTCGTGGCCCGGCCAAGGACTGGCAGTACTTTGCGCCCGGGAACGGGTTCGGGACTCCTGGAATAAAGGCATTGCGCTTGCACTCCGGCTTGCTTCATGGAGCGGGCGCTGCCCAGAGGGTCCCCCACAGGCGGGCTTGTAGGCCAGACCCCAGCGCCTGTGGAAAAAGGTCACATCGCTTTCGTGTGGTTCTCCACACGTCGGCTTCCTGAGAGCCCTGTTTAAAGTGTGTGTTTAACGATTATGAAGGTAGTCAGTAACCCAGTTTCTACGAAGGTCATAGTGGTAGTGAAGAGAGGAATATAAAGTTTTCATAGTTGGACAAATGGAGGATTTGGTGAGTCATACTACATGAAGAGCTTTGGGATTGGAAATCCAGTGTCACTTTAATTTATGATGTATATGCTGACTCAAATTGGGTAGTGTGAAACCCTTCTGTGTGTAAGTACTTGGCATGGAGCCATTTATTTTTAGAATGAGCAACACAAACGGGAAGAGAGTCAAATTTTTTATCCTCTCTGGTTGCAAAAGTTTCTTGGATTGTATTTTTGTGGCTACAAGCAGTAGTAGAAATCCCCATATTGGCCGATTTTTCTATTTCAGACATGATGTTTAGTCCACTCCTGGAAGTGATAGTATCTCAGGTTATCTCATTCCTTTGGTTTCCCCCAAAACTTGGGGAAGCGAGTTGTTCAGCTGTCGGGTCATGTTGTATTTTTGAAGTCTTAATTAGTGCAATTTTCTACTAGAAAAATGTTCGTCTCCATTTTAGCTTCTCTTTTTCAGAGTTAATTTAACATCTAATTTTAGTGGAGAATTAAGGATTATGTTGGTAATTTGTGTTAGCAAGAAGAATTTTTGGAGCACAAAGAATGCTCATTTCTTTGTGGTTTGGTGTAGAAAGGAGATTCTTGAGTTTGAATATTTTCTGATGACACAGTTTTTCAGAAAATGCTGAGAACCATTGAGGTTTAAGCCAAATATAGGTTTATCCCTTCCCTCCTTCTCTCCCAAGTATCTCTGGCTGCCCTGGTACTGGTTATGTAGCCAGGGTAGCTTTGAACTTGTGTCATTCCTTTTATCCCTGCTTCCCAAGTGCTGGGATTACGTGTGTGCGCTATACCATTCAAGTGTCCCACTTGAATCTCTAGTGTTTTGATCTTTGTTTCTCTCACATCAAACAAGGTTGGTATTTTTAAGGTTTAGAAATAAGGCTTTTAAAAAAATTACTTAATAAATATTGCCAGGTCTTAGTCTCTAATTGCTGACTCGGAGTGTAGGGCTTTATGTGAACCTTGGATGACTAGTCATTTGTGTGACCACTCATTGGACTGTTAGACCCGGACACCATTACTTTTCGTTTCCCAACTGAGTAGTCCTTGTTTCTGTACTTAAAAAATAGTTAAAACACATACTCCAAGATTGTATGCTCTTATGAAGGCACCCAGAAGACAATGAAGAATACCTGGTACATTTTCTCAGGGAACTTTTAACATAGTTGGAAAGACTAGGCTGGCATTGTCAAATTGATACTAAAAGAACAGTGGTTCTCAGCCTTACTAATGCTGTGATCCTTTAATACAGTTCCTCATGTTGTGTTACCGTGACCCCCCATCCGTAAAACTATTTTGTTGCTACCTCATAACTGTAATTTTGCTGCTGTTCTGAATTGTGAATATCTAGTGTGCAGTATATCCAGTATGTGGCCCCTGTGAAAAGGTCCTTCAGGCCCCCCAGAGACCTGCTCTAGAGTCACCTGGATAGGAAGTCTCAGAAATGTTCATCTAAGTCAGGTTGGCCTCTGAGCATGTTTTAGGAGCATCTCCATTTATGTTGCGATGGGAAGACACACCCACTGTAGATGGCACCATTCCCTAGATGGGAGGGAGGGGTATTCAACTGTGTAAGGGTGGAGGGTGGAGGAATATCCCTATGGGAAAAGTCTCCAATGCCCTGAGTTTGACCCTTTCCTTATAGAACCTACATGGTGGAAAGAATGTACTTCAGGTTGTCCTCTGAGGCATACACACAAGTAAATGTAACAGTGTAAGCATGCATGCCTTCATTGCTTTGTTTCTGATGAGGTGATGTGAGCACCTCCCTCAAATTCCCTGCTGTGATGAACTAGGACTGTGAACTAAAACCTGTCTCTTGAAGCCAGGCATAGTGGTGTGCCCCTTTAATTGCAGCATTCAGGGGAATCTCTGAACTACAGACCAAGTTCAGGGATAGCAAGGGCTACACAGAGAACCCTGTCTCGGGATGGAAAAAACAAGACTAAACTAGCTGCTGAAAGTTATTTTTGCTGGAGTGTCTTTATTCCCAACAGGAAACTAAACTATGGAAATGAGTAGGACACTGACCCTCAAGTAGGTTTGCTTTGGGAGAACTCTAAGACACTACATTCTGAGATGGGGTGAGGGCTGAAGTTTAACAGCATTTTCACATCTTCCTGAAACTCAGATGTGAGGCTAGTCAGCTTAGATCTCTTTTTCTCAATATGTATACATGTTAGGATTTTAATGTATGTATGTCAACAGTAGCAGTGTTGCTTCCAAGCAGAAAAGATCCAAACTGCATCATAACAGTGGTGAGCGTGGTTTTTATGTTGCTGACTCATTAGAAATAAAGATGGGCTTCATTCAGGTTTCTACCCAAGCTAGGCTTACTGTGTGTGCAGGTCTGCACCTTGCTGTTTTGGGTGAGCATATGATGCAGTTCCATCTTAGGCACAGTTCCATTGACAGATTGAGACAAGTAAATACTACCAACTTGCTGAGTGTGGTCATGTGTGCTTATAATTCCCAGCACTCTAGAAGCTGATGCAGGAGGATGGCCAAGAGGCAGATGAACTTCCGTGAGTTCAAGGCCAATCTAATCTATATAGTAAGCTCTAGGTCGGCCAGGACTTGGGAAACAGGTAGGCAGATCTTTTGTGCTAGAGGATAGCCAGGGTTACATTAGAGAGGTCCTGCCTCAAATATAGACAGACATTATGAGGTCATTTAGTTTAAACATTTGTTACTTGAGAATGGAAAAAGGAAACTTATTGTTATTAATTTGATAAGCTGGTTGGTGGGTTTGTTTGTTTGTTTGTTTGTTTATTTATTTATTTATTTATGAGACAGGGTTTTTCCCTGGCTGTCCTGGAACTCACTCTAGAGACCAGGCTGGCCTTGAACTCAGAAATCTACCTGTCTGCTTCCTAAGTGCTGGGATTAAGGACATGTGTCATCACCACTCATTGTTAAGCTAAACTTTAACCTAAACTTTTGACCAAGTTTGCATTTTCTCTTTTTTCTTTTTAAGATTTATTTTGCCTGTGTCTATGTATGTGCACCATGTGCATGCCTGGTCCTCTTGGAGATTGATAGGAATTATGGATGGTTGTAAGCCACCAAGTGGGTACTTGAAATAAAACTCAGGTCCTTTGGAAGAACAAGTGCTCTAAACTGCTGAGCCATCTCTCCCATCCCCAAGATTAAGTTCTTATATAAAGTAATATATTTATTAATTTAAAAGGCTGTTTGGCTGTTTCCATAGCAGTAGTTAAAATATTAAGGACATGCGGGAGAGACATGCTAGATTGTTTTCATTATACTTGGGCATGGTTACTGTTGTTTGTAGATACAAAACAAGGACTTGGAAAGGTTAAGTGTCTGGAGTTAGGTTCCTTGGGGTAATGACTTCTAATCCCAACGCCCCCATCTTGCTTTCAGAGCCCTGTTGAGGTAGTAAGGAAGAAAAGTGCATGTAGATTGGTCCAGCATAAATTGCATACTTGGTGATTCTGTAAACTGAAGCATTGTGTTCCTACTGCTGCCAGGCTCCATTCATGTCATATAGTGTTGTCCCACCTCTCCTGGAAACAGTGATTCTTTCATTTTCATGTGGCTAGCTTCATTTGTCCCTCAGATAAGATAGGTGTGATGAAAATCATAGGGCATTTTATTTGTCACATAGTATAAATTATAAAACATTCTAATAAAGGTAGGTGTTTTGTTGATTTTTTTTTTTTTGCCATAGGCATTTATAAAATGCTATTCTTTTAATCTCCAAAACTTCCACATACCTGTGAGTGTGTTCCGTGTGCTGCTGACAGAGTGATACGGCATCTTGGATTAACTGAATGAGAAGTATGTTCACATGCTGGTTCTTACGTCCTTCCTGTTCTCTGCTGAAAGTTCATAATTCTGTCTAACTACTTACCATGAAGGTGGATCTTGTGTGGTAGCAAGAATAATGGGCCCTTTAGAGTCCCAACTATTCAGAGGTGAGGCAGAAGGATTTGCATGTTCAATACCAGCCTGAGACCCTGTCTCAAATGAAGAGAAAGCTAGGGATGTATAGTTCAGCCATATAGCACCTGCCTGGCCCTCACAAAACCCAGCCGCAGAAAGAGGGAGTGACCCATCCTGTAGGAATGAGTATGACAACATTCATTTCTATATTCTGTCTGATAAATCAACATTTGTGTCATGTCAGTTAACAGTGAAGTATCCTTTTAGTGTGTAGAAGTAAGCACAGAATTGCACGTTGAGTCTTGTAAGGGGACCAGCAGCACTTTGTTGCTACTATGACGTTCATTCTCTTTCGTTTGTTCGTTCTTATTTCCTTTAAAAAAAATAAGAAATCATCTTTGGAAAAGCCATCCTCTTATTCCTTTGCTGTAGGCTGAACTGGGTTTAGGAGGGGGAATGTTTTGTTGGTGGTGTCATTGTTTAAATAGCTTTCTTTATAGGAGTGGGGTAGGGGGAAGAAGAGAGAGCTAGAAAGCTGCCAGTTATGGGGGTGAGAGGTGACTTCAACAATCTGGGATCAACTGCTTCATTTCTTCACAGTACAGTGGTTTTACCTATTTATTTTTATGTATTTTTGAAATTTTTTTAAAGATATATTTATTTATTAAGTACATTGTAGCTGTCTTCAGACACACCAGAAGAGGGCATCAGATCCCATTACAGATGGTTGTGAGCCACCATGTGGTTGCTGGGATTTAAACTCAGGATCTCTGGAAGAGCATTCAGTGCTCTTAACCGCTGAGCCATCTCTCCAGCCCCTTTTAATTTTATGTATGTGAGTACACTGTCTATGTCTTCAGACACACCAGAAGAGGGCATTGGATCCCATTATAGATGTGAGACACCATGGAGTTGCTGGGGATTGAACTCAGAACCTCTGGAAAAGTAGTCAGTGTTCTTGACCACTGAGCCATCTCTCCACCCCTATGTATTTATTTTTTTAATTTGTTTATTTTACATATATGAATACACTGTAGCTGTCTTCAGACACATTGGAACAGGACATCAGACCCCATTACAGATGGTTGTGAGCCACCATGTGGTTGCTGGGAATTGAACTCAGGACCTCTGGAAGAGCAGTCAGTGCTCTTAACTGCTGAGCTATCTCTTCAGCCAGGTTTTTTACTTATTTATAAAACTGGGTTCTATATTGGAAGGGTGAACACAGTGGAGAGGGTATGTGTCTGAGTCCTGGGTATTTGAACTAGATGACCAGTTAGCTGGTTGCTCCTCCATCCTCTCTCCTTCCTGTTTATACGTGGAGGTTTTTTAAGTCCATATTTTATGTTTTCTGGTTAATGATTATCTTGCAGATATCTTACCCTTGTGTTGGGACAGAGCAAAAGGCTGAGCTTTGGCTCCAGACTGCCCCAATAGTTTACCTGGATAGGGGTACTTGGGAAGTTGAGTTCACAAAGGCTCTGCAGAGCTGGTTGTACTTCTGTTTTGTGTTCAGTTAGTTGGTCAGCACCTTAGGCCTTCACTGCTGAATTTTGTCTTCATGGCATACCTCTACACAGACTTACTAGTTTAACTTTTCACTCTAAATAATAGTAAAGTTTCAGGCGTATGGTGATGCTTACCTTTAATTCCCAGCACAGCTCTTGGAACCAAGAAAGAAAGTTTTGTTTATAGGGCACTGAAGGTAGAAGTTGGTTCTCTACCTCTGCCAAATGGGGCCCAGAGGTTGAATTGGGTTTTCCCAGGCTTGACAACAAAAACCCTTACCTGCTGAGTTGTCTTGCCCTGACAAACATTAAAACTAATGTTAGCTTTTTTACATGATTGATGGTTAATGTCTCCTTCTAGAGACTGCCCAAGGGCAGAATCTGAGAAATACAGAATGTCTATAGTAAAGCATATTTTGATCGTCCAGTGAACTGTATTGAATTTACCTCCAGAGCATATCTTGGTTATGAGGCAGCCGAGCATAGCTTTCCCTTGGTGGGGGTTTGGCCCAGTTTCGGATTTACTGCTTAGTTGGGCCTTGGTGTCCATAAGGAGCACAAGTGTGTTGTCCTCTTTCTTCTGGGCTGATGCCGTGGTTAAGGAGAGCTTGATAGTGGTGGTCTACTGTGTGCATGCTTGCTCCTTCTTTGGAGCTGTTCTGAGGGTGTTTGGCTACCTATAAAAACTATATCTTCGTAGGCTGCTGGAAGGTAGGGGAAGGTGAGAGATCTGCATGGTTGTGGCTATCTCAGCACTGCCTTTTTGTTTTCAAAGCCCTGGATTTGGTTTCTGGGATGGCAGGAACAAGTTCTGTGCTTTCTTTGTCATTTTGATGAATAGCTGGAGTTGGGGTCATGTGCTTCTAAGTCAGCCATTCTTAAAGATTTATTTATTTTATGTAAATACACTGTCACTGTCTTCAGACACACCAACAGAGGGCCTCAGATCCCATTACAGATGGTTGTGGCTACCGTATGGTTGCTGGGAATTAACTCAGAACTTCGGGAAGAGCAGTCAACCACTGAGCCATCTTTTCAGTCCTCGGCTAAGTATTTAGGAAAGAGGGTGACCTGAGTATGTGGTTGGGGTTTTGTTTGCTTTGTTTTGTTTTGTTTTTAAATTATTGTCTTTGAACAATCTGCCCTGGATGAGTTACAAGGTCTACTTCACACAAACAAGCCCTGCTTTTCTGTCATCTTATTTGATGGTTGGAGTGGCCCATATTTAAGAATATCCAGTCTATAGCTAACATATAGCAGGCTGATGATAAGATCTTGTTTAATAGACTGTTTCTAGTTTTAACCTTATAGGGAGTTCTATTAATTTTTTTTCTTGGAATTGAATGTTCAATCTTTGTTATTTGACTGAATTTCAGAAGGGTTCTGATGACTCAATTGTTATGGTACTAAATTACATTATTTTTTTAAACTTTATGGGTTTTGTTTTATTTTTGTGTTTGTTTGTTTGTTTGTTTGTTTGTTAAGGTTTCTCTGTGTAGCCCCAGCTGTTCTGAAACTCTGTCCTCAAACTCAGAAGTTTGTCTGCCTCTGCCTCCCAAATGTTAGGATTAAAGGGGTTTGTTGTTGTTATTGTTGTGTTCATTTCTCTATTTATTTTGGTGTTATCAGCAGAGAAATTTGAAGGCTGGGGTTTTGTTTTTCCACACAGGGTCTCTACTATGTAGCTCTGACTGCCTTGGAATAGTTAAATAGACCAGAATCACAGAGATCCATCTGCCTCCCCCTCAGTGTCTGCATCACCACACCAGCCTGGGCAAAAGGTTTTGGTGGAAGCAAAAGGGGGTTCAGTGAGGTGGCTCAGAGGTTTAAGGTGTCAGTTACGAAGCCTGGCTGCCTACTTTGATCCCAGGCAACACACGATGGGAAGAGAGACTTCCATACATTGAATGTTGAATGCATGCTTACCATGGCTCGCAAGTGTCTCCTCCCCCCCCTCTGCTTCTACTACATAAATGTGATAATTTTTTTAAAAATGCTTTCTTTTGCTTTAGGTACAAGAGTAAAAATGGTAGTATGAAAATGGACCATTTTAAACACTCCAGTGTTCTAACACTAATCAAATTATTTTGAAAAGTTCTACCAAATTAAAGAGTTGTATTGTATCCAACTTTGAAAGCAGATTGATGAAGGCCTACAGTCTGTCTGTGGTTGGTTCCATTAAGGTCTGTAGAGGCTGGGTGGGGTAGTTCTTACTCTTAATCTCAGTACTGAGCAAAGGCTGAATTGGAGGCCAGCCTGGTATACATAGAGAGACCTTGACTTAACAAAATAAATAAAACTGCGGGCAGTGGAACTCACCTTTAATCCCACCACTCGGGAGGCAGAGGCAGGCAGATATCTTGAGTTTAAGGCAAGCCTGGTTAGTCTACCAAGGGAGTTTCAGGACAGCCAAGGCTACACAGAAACCCTGTCTCTAAAAAACAAACAAACAAACATAAATAAATAGTGTAAAGGTTTGAAAGATCATGAAGGTTCTTCAGTCTAGCCCTCGGACTCATGTCTCTTAGTTTTCAGTGCACAGTAGTATCTATAGCCTTTATTGTCTTGACATTTAAAGTGATTTTTTTTTTTTTTTGGTGTAGTAATTATCTTAGTGTTGATAAATTGACAAGATATAAAAATCACATATAAAGCCAATTCTTTGTAAGTTTGCTCTTTTGTTTTTGTGTATCTGGAACTAAAGAGATGGCTCAGCAATTAAGAACACTTGTTGCTCTTCCAGAGGCTCTGATTCAGCTCTCATTGTCTATGTCTGGTGGCTCACAGCCACCTGTGATATGACTTTAATTTCAGTAGATTTGATGCCCTCTTTTGGTTTCTGTGGATATTTATACATATGTGGCATACAAACACATAAAAATACATAAAGTTTTGTTTTTTTTTTGTTTGTTTGTTTTATGCGCGTTGGCATTTTGCCTGCATGTATGTCTGTATGAGGTATTGGGTCACTTGGAACTGGAGTTAGAAACAGTTGAAAGCTGCCATGTGGGGTTCTGGGAATTGAACCTGGATCCTAGAAGAGCAGCTGGTGCTCTTTAACCATTACTGAAATGATCTCTCCAGCCCCATAAAAATCTCTCTTTTTTTTTTTTTTTTTTTTTTTTTTTTGCCATATGTTATTAAAGTGTGCAAGTCTGGGGTTGGGGATTTAGCTCAGCGGTAGAGCGCTTGGGGTTTGGTCCCCAGCTCCGAAAAAAAAAAGAAAAAAAAAAAAAGGTGTGCAAGTACATCATTAGGTTTGGTAGCAAAACTCCTTTACTGCTAAGCCACCTCTCCAGCCCCTGTTAAAACTTTTTTAATAGATGGCTTGATTACATCTGATATATACCACTACTTTTTCCTATGTTAAATCATTACTGTTTTCTGAAATTTGGTCAGGGCAGGAAGAGAAAGACCTAACTGGCTTTCTCAAATTTACTTACTGTTTAAATTTATTTTTAAAATTTGCTGTGTTTGATCAAATTCAGATTATTGGAGTTAGTGGTAAGCACTTTTATCCTCTAAGCCATCTTGCTGGTCTTAACTTCCCCGGATTTAGAAGTTAAAGTCGGGGTTGGGGATTTAGCTCAGTGGTAGAGCGCTTGCCTAGCAAGCGCAAGGCCTTGGGTTCGGTCCCCAACTCCGAAAAAAAAAAAAGAAAAAAAAAAAAGCCCTTGGCTTAGAAGTTAAAGTCTTTCCCATAATGCTCATTCTTTTCATTTTCACTATGATAGTGCTGACGTTAAATATGCAATTTACTGGACAACATGAGTAAGTATCTGCTCCTGAGAATAGAGCTCTACATGGTACGTGTAGGAACAAATTCTAGGAGACACATTGCTGTGACCTCATTGTACACCTCCTTTGACTGTAGTTAGGGAATCTCTATATTCACCAAGAATTCAACGGGGTCTGAATCTGCATTAAGAACTGGGAGAGGCATTGTTTGTTTAAAAAGTAGGCTGCCAAAGACGGTAGTTCCAGAGGCAAAGGAAACTACTAGTTTCTGTAAGCGACATGTGTGACAGGTCTAAAGTTGGAGAAAACATCACAAAATGCCACTGGTGGTTATTTCACCTCGAAAATGGTTGTGATCTATAGGGATATTTAGTGTTGTGTGTGCCTTTTAAAAACAAATACATCCTTTCTGGCTAAGAAGTTATTTCTTTTAAATTGAAAATAGTCTTCTAATCTTGGAGGATATCTAGAAATAGGCTCCCCAAAATCTTTGGAGAGTAAAAAATAGTGACTCTTCAACATGATTGTATTTAGGATAGTATGGGTAGATTGGGGGTGGGGGAGCCCTTCAGTATTACTGACAGACTCCATTTTCAAAGATTGCAGCTTTAGGGAATAAAGCAGAGAGACCTGTGTCTCAAATGTGTAACTCAGGTTTCCTTCATCTTAAACTGTGCTAATGTTAAATTGTTACCAGTAGGCATCTTTTTTCTCTATGTGGGGTTTGGATGTTACTTTTGACAGAGGATCTCCATAAGTAATCGTCCAGGCTGGCCCTCACTGCTGGAATTATGTATAGGATAGCTAAAGTTCAGTATGGACAATTGATTGCATATCTAATTAAAATGGTCTGCCTTTCCTTCCTCATACTCTTCTTGTTTGTTCAGTCTGTTCTCTTTTTTTCTCCTTACCTAATTACAGCCTTTATCTTCTCCTTTGCCGTGGGAATGACCTGTTTGGCACACCAGTGTCTAGCACAGGGTGGAATCACTCAGATGGTATAAAATATAATTGTCTTCTAGCATACATTTTTAGCATACATAGTTGTCTGTTGACTGAACGATAGTTTCTAAACGCAGCCTAGAATGCATGTATGCTACATTGGATATTTTAAGATAAGAACTTTATATTTCTTTATAAAGAAATAGAATGAAATGGGGGGAGGGGTTAAATGTCTTAACCTCCAAAAAAAATCAAAGACCAGGAACCCTGAAAGCCTGAGCAGCTAGCATTGGGTGCTCTTTTTCTCCCCCTCCTTTAAATTAATTTACTTACCTGTATGTATTTCTCTGTGCCACTTCTGTGCAGTGCTCTTAAAGGCCAGAATAGCTATTGGATCACCTAGAACTACAAATAGGTGTGAGCAACCATCTAGGTGCTGAGAATTGACCTTGAAAGCGCAGCCAGTGAGTCATCTCTACAGCCCAGGTCTTGTTCATTTTCCTTGATCTTGTGTGGATGCTACTGATGTCTTCATTATTCTATTGAGATGGAAATTTGATAGCCTTTACAAATTGATGATGATCGTTGAATGTCATCTTGTTACATAGTCTCTGGATGTCCACTATAAGGTAGCTAATGGATAGAGTGTAACCATATATATAGCCAGTTGGCTAGTGAGATGACTAAGTCCCTTGCCAGCAAACCTGAGAACCTGGATTTGATTACTAGAACCCACATAGGTAGAATGTGCGCACAAAGTGTAATTTTTAAAATTAAAAATGATGGGGCTGGAGAGATAGCTTAACAGTTAAGAGCACTAACTATTCTTCCAGAGGTCCTGAGTTCAATTCCTAGCAACCAACCATATGGTGGCTCACAACCATCTGTAATGGGATCTGCTGCCCTCT
This sequence comes from Rattus rattus, assembly GCF_011064425.1. Classification (NCBI taxonomy): domain Eukaryota; kingdom Metazoa; phylum Chordata; class Mammalia; order Rodentia; family Muridae; genus Rattus; species Rattus rattus. The sequence continues at coordinate 34,698,393 of NC_046162.1, forward strand.
TCTGGTGTGTTTGAAAACAACAGTGTACTCATGATAACATAAATAAACCTTTTAAAAATATATATAATTTAATTAAAAATGTTGATATCGTTCTTGTGTTGTATATTTTACAGGTTCTGTTTCTTGAACAGAAACATCTTTGTTTGTGCCATTTAATGTATTGCTTTATTTTTTCTTCATCTGTAGGCTAAAGAAATCCTGACAAAAGAATCTAATGTTCAGGAGGTTCGATGTCCAGTCACTGTGTGTGGAGATGTGCATGGGCAATTTCATGACCTCATGGAACTCTTTAGAATTGGTGGTAAATCACCAGATACAAATTACTTGTTTATGGGAGACTATGTGGACAGAGGATATTACTCAGTTGAAACAGTTACACTGCTTGTAGCTCTTAAGGTAAGTTTACTTTTTTTGTTTGGGCCTTTTGAACTGGGTAAGAGCTGTCTGAGATGTTCTTCTCCTACCATGATTTATAGATTCATCTGAATCTTAATTTTAGAACAAATTTCCACATTTAGGAATGCAAAATACTGTGTCAACATAATTATCACGTCTGCATTTGGAGCTAGGAAGATGGTTCAGAACACAGTGCAATGGGATACCACAGGAGTGAGTTTGTTTGTTTGAAACAACCTCAATGCATAGCTCTGGCTGTCCTGAAACTCACTATGTAGACCAAGCTAGTCTCAAACTCAGGGTTCATAGCTTGCCTCTGTCTTACAAGTGCTGTGATTAAAAGTGTGCACTACTATGTCCACCTGGTTGTTTTTTTTGTTTTTTTTTTTTAGATTTATTTATTTTATGTACAGCATTCTGCCTGAGTATGTCACTGCAGGCCAGAAGAGGGCACCAGATCTCATTACAGATGGTTGTAAGCCACCATGTGGTTGTTGGGAATTGAACTCATGACCTCTGGAAGAGCAGTCAGTGCTCTTAACCGCTGAGCCATCTTTCCAGCCCCGACCTGGGTTTTTTAAGTGTTAGCAGCCCGACCAAATAGAAGTTTTAGTTTGGTACATTGGCTATGGAAGTGCTGTAGCAGCTGCCTTGACGTATTAGGAGGGTGTAACCAGCCATGTTGATTGTATCGTTTGACAGTCCTGTGAGAATTTTACTGAGGAAGAATTAAGAGGAAAGGAATCACATTTCTGTGAATAAAATATATTGCCTTTAATATTAGAAAAAGAATTTGATTTAAATGTCCAGAATGAGCAAAAAACTAAATAGTTTATTCTCATGGAGTAATTTGCTGCAGGTATTACACATCACCTAATAGCATCTGCCTTAAAGTGTTACTTGGCTTTACCTCAGGAGGGAAAAGCTATACCCTTTTCTAGGCAACATTCTCATTTTTATCACAGAATATTCTGAACAAGAAACTTGCTGTCAGTGATTAATATTAGAGAAGCAGTTTCAGCCAGAACTGTCTTTGATTAGTGTCTGAGTTGCATAGAATTATTAAGTGGAGAGTTCTGAGTAGATGGTGGGCAGTTGTGTGACTCCAGATACCCTGAAAGAAGCTCAGCATCATCCACTCAGTGGAAGGAAAGGGCTGCCTTTAAGAGGTCATAATACTACTTCATATACCTAGCTGATCTCTTAGTTCAGTGGTAGTCTGATCCAATGTAGACAGCACTCATCAGCCAAGACTCTATGGTGAGACCCTGTCTCAAAAAACAAACAACAACAACATACTCTATGTGCCAAGGACTAAGAATGCATGCATGGTTGTCTTCCTAAATGTCATAACCCCAAATCCTAATTCCCTGTACACCAGAGTGTGGCTGTCCATCTATAATTCCAGCCCCGAGGAGGTAGAGACAGGAATCCTGACACTCACTGATCAGCTAGCTTAGCCTAATGAGCTCCAGGCCAGTGAGACACTGTCTCTAAGGAGGTAGGTGGCCATTTCTGAGGATGGCACCCAAGTTTGTCCTCTGGCCTCCAGGTGTGCATGAACATAGGGAAGAAGATGGGAGACTACATGGAGAAAGCAGCTGTCTATAAATGAAGAAGATCCCAGCTCTGCTGACACCATGGAGGACAAGCACCCCTGTAGTGTATGAGCCCGCTCTAAGACTAATGGCAGCCTTAGCAAATGAACACTGGGAACGGTTGTCCGATCTTAAGTGGTGTCTGAACAAATGCATCAAAACAGATCCTTGGCTTTAATTAATTTTAAAAAAGCTTATAATCTAATTTCAGTTCATCGAAGTTTAGAGATATGTACTTCTTAATCCCTCCTTTTCCTCTCAATTGGAACTCTGGATTTCCCCTATAGTTTTATGAAATGTCTATTGCCTTTTTTTTTTCCTTCAAGAACTAGCATCTGTGGTTCATTTTCCTTAGGTTCGTTACCGAGAGCGTATCACCATACTCCGAGGGAATCACGAGAGCAGACAGATCACACAAGTTTATGGTTTCTACGATGAGTGTTTAAGGAAATACGGAAATGCAAATGTTTGGAAATACTTCACAGACCTTTTTGACTACCTTCCTCTCACTGCCTTGGTGGATGGGCAGGTGTGTGTGCCATAAAACTCACTGCTGGTGTCCTTTCTCCAGTAATCTGCTTTCTTGGCGTTTAGCAGGCACCAATTTTCCATAGTGACATCTGTATCCCTTTGGGATACTTTTTAGTAAAACTAATCTTTTTTCTATGTGCTGAACTGTCAGGATAGGATCATGGGGGTGGAAAATGTAGTCCGTTCAGCCTTGGGAGCGTTTGCAGAGGGATCTGGGAGATGTAAGGGATTATTTGCCAGCCCTGAGTATGCGGGTGACTGTCAGTCTCTGGAGGGACTGGGTAGCTAGAGAAACACTTTGTCGAAGGAACCTCAAGTGATGATGGTTGGTCAGGAACAAGAAGACAAAATTGGTAGTTGGGATTGGGGCAGAACAACAGCCAGTTCTTCAGAGTTCCATCCTCAGTGAAGCAGAGAGCTTAGAACTGATGTAGCTAAAATTTGGGGGTTCCTGCTAAAGTGTAGTCCAAAGATTTTCGGTATAGTCATCATTTGTAATCAATCTTTTTAGATCTTCTGTCTACATGGTGGTCTTTCACCATCCATAGACACACTGGATCACATCCGAGCACTTGATCGCCTACAAGAAGTTCCTCATGAGGTATGACTTATATAAATTCTCAGAAACTCTTTAGGAAGAACAAAAATTATTTAGTTATAGCATAATTTATCATATGTTGACTAGTGTTTTCAAAATGAAATGACATCAGCCCCTTACCATTGCTCATTAAAATTAAGAAGATTTCCTTGTCATCACCACTACCCATCTGTCTAGTAATGAAATTTGGATACACAGGCAGATGAGACAAGCTATTGAGCGCGCTGTGCCTTGTGGGAATTGCTTTTCATTTCAGAGATGCCCTAACTGCAAAATTCAAGCTATGTTCAGCAGGCATACTCAGAATGTGATTTTGTAGAGTGTTGTTGCTTCTGGTGAATTATCAAATGAAGATTTCCACATTTGGAAGTCAGTTTATAACGTGTACCTGCTTTTTAGGGTCCAATGTGTGACTTGCTGTGGTCAGATCCAGATGACCGTGGTGGCTGGGGGATATCTCCTCGGGGAGCTGGTTATACCTTTGGCCAAGATATTTCTGAGACATTTAATCATGCCAATGGCCTCACGTTGGTGTCCAGAGCTCACCAGCTGGTGATGGAGGTATGTTCTTTTCTTGAAACCTGTCAAATTACTTGTGGTACCTTCTGTTACCGTCAGTGAGATATTCTTTATTCCTGAAGAGTCAGCCGCTGAGCTAAACCCTCTTAAACGAAAGTCAGGTCTGTGGTTGACTGTTTGTTCAGGTTCTTAATGACTCAGGGGACTTAATGATGTGCTGATGAGAGGGTGAAGATGTGGGGACATGGAGAAGGGTGTAGTATATTGTGGTGGCTTGTTCCACATTTCTCTAGTATGTCTCTGTGTAGGAAAAGAAAGATTAATGTTGATGTTCTTTGGATAACTGGCTTGTATGTGATTTAAAAGAAGCCTTTCCTCTGGTAGGGTTCTTACCTTGAAACATTGGCTACCATACTTTGAGAATGAGGAAATGGAACATTCAAACTATGGCGGTGGGCAGTCTCTTGTACAAGAGTTTGTTGCCAGTACTGGTGGTCAGCCAAGCACAGTGGTGAATGCCTTGGTTGGTTCATTAGTTAGCTAGTTTGCTGGTTGGTTGGTTGGTTGGTTGGTTGGTTGGTTGGTTGGTTGGTTGGTTGGTTGGTAAGGCTGCAGCCAAACTGCCTTGTAATCCAGACCAGCCTAGACTGCATAGTGAGACCCTATCTCCAAGAACAGTTCATTTTAAAACCAAGTTTAAGGTCTGTCTTAGCTAGGGTTTTACTGCTCTGCAGACACCATGGCCAAGGTAACTCTTACAAGGACATCATTTCATTGAGGCTGGTTTACAGGTTCAGAGGTTCAGTCCATTATCATCAAGACAGGAACATGACAGCATCTAGGCAGGCATGTTGCAGGAGGAGCTGAGAATTCTATACCTTCATCTGAAGGCTGCTTCTAGAATACTGGCTTCTAGGTAGCTAGGATGAGGGTCTTAAAGCCACAGTGAGTGGCACACCTACTTCAACCAGTCCACACCTTCTACTAATGCCACTCTTTGGGCCAAGCATATGCAAACCATCACAAGGTCATGTCAGTGAAAGACGAATTTATTGATAGTTGCATTTGATGGATAATATTTAAGATGATTTGGTTGGTCTCCATGTAAACTAAGCTGGCCTCAAACTAGAGATTCACCTGCCTTTTGAGATTGAAGGTGTTTGCCACCATTCCTGGCTTGTTTTTAAATGCTTAAAACAAGACAAGACAAAACAAAAATGGAGCTGGAAAGATGGCTTAGCACTGACTGCTCTTCCAGAGGTCCTGAGTTCAATTCTCAGCAACCACATGGTGGCTCACAACCATCTGTAATGGGATCCGATGCTCTCTTCTGGTGTGTCTGAAGACGGTAACAGTGTACTTACATAAAACAAAAAAATTTTCTTTTTATTTTTAGCAACACATTGTTCATGTACATTTTATAGGTCGTGTGAAATACAGAAAATTTTTCCCTTTGGAGTTTTTCTGTCTTAATGTATTTTTCTGTTTTAATGGGGTCATATATATTTACCTATGTGGGTAAGTAGGTAATTTTTTTTCTGTCTCTTTTTTTATAGGGATATAACTGGTGCCATGACCGGAATGTAGTAACAATTTTCAGTGCTCCAAACTATTGCTATCGTTGTGGTAACCAAGCTGCAATCATGGAACTTGATGACACTCTTAAGTATTCTTTGTAAGTACCTGCTCTGAGCTAGCTCTGTGTTGTCCAACTCTGCTTAAACCAGAGCACTGGTTGACTTTTGACTAAATTTTTGTGGGAATGGATCTACACATAACAGAAACTAGTTTCTCTTGATTGGAGCCTGGTATGAATTACTAGGTCTTCAATTTTTTGTTTGTTTGTAACAGGGTCTCTATATAGCTCTGATTGTCATGGAATTCAATGTGTAGACCAGGCTGGCCTTGAACTCACAGAGATCCATCTGCCTCCCAGTTGCTAGTACTAAAGACCTATGCTACTACACTCATCGATCTTCCAACTTTTAAACACATATTTTTACTTTAAGTGATCTTACTATAGAAGGGGCCCCAATGTGTGAAAAGGTAACCTTGCAGACTAAAGTTGGCTCTTTTTGAAGTACAGTTATAACCCATGTTCAAAGCTATAATCTTAGCATTTGGGAGACTGAGACAAAGGCAAGAGGGTTGCAAAGTTAAGGACATCCTTGACTACTTTTTCTTTTGATGTGATAAAATTCGGTGTCTGAAAACAACGTAGGAATAGGGGAACAGTTGTTCAGCCTATAGTCCTAGTTTATAGTCCACCCTTTAGGGAGGTTGAGGCTGGAACTAAAAGAGCTCAAATAACATCCACAGCCTAGATGTAATACTACATTCCACCAGGGGCAGGAGAGTTTCTATAGAGTTCCAGTGGCTTTATCAAGAAGCCATGGCTCGGGTTGGGGATTTAGCTCAGTAAGGCCCTGGGTTCAGTCCCCAGCTCCGAAAAAAAGAAAAAAAAAAAAGAAGAAGAAGAAGAAGCCATGACTCAAAACCAAAAGGCAGAGCTGGTGTGTGTGCCCTTGCATGCTGCTGCTGCTGCTGCTGCTGTTCCCTTAGCCTTCTTCATTCTTAAACAGGTAAACAGCTCAGGGCTCCCCGCCTGGGGAATGGTAACAGCCACAGCGGGCTTGGTGTTCCCCCACCTGGTAAGACAGTCTTCCACACACATGCTCACAGGTTAACCTGATTTAGATAAGTCTAGTCCTCAGTTGGAACTGTTCCCAGATGATGATTCTCTTATGTCAGGTTAACAGTTAAAACTAACCATGTGTGAGCAGCAGTCCTTGACCCCAAATAAACCAACTTGAAACAGATTTTGCTATATGGTTTTAGTCAGCCCAGAGCTCTATCGATCCACTAGGGCCTCTGCCTGCCAAGTGCTGATGTTAGAGCTGTGCCCCAGTATACCTAGCTCTATTAAAGTTGGGTTCTATTCTTTTAAAATATATTGGAACTGGATAGGGAATAGACCATAAAAATTGAAAAACAGAAGATCTTAATTTTAATAAATACATGAGTGTCTTCATAAAAACAGTGAAATCGTATTTTGCTTTTCAGCTTGCAGTTCGATCCAGCACCTCGTAGAGGCGAGCCACATGTCACTCGTCGTACCCCAGACTACTTCCTGTAATGAAAGTTTAACCTTGTACAGTATTGCCATGAACACCGTCTGTTGACCTAATGGAATCAGGAAGAGCAGCAGTAACTCCAAAGTGTCAGAAATAGTTAACATTCAAACTTGTTTCCACACGGACCAAAAGATGTGCCATATAAAATACAAAGCCTCTTGTCATCAACAGCCGTGACCACTTTAGAATGAACCAGTTCATTGCATGCTGACGCGACATTGTTGGTCAAGAATCCAGTTTCTGGCATAGCGCTATTTGTAGTTACTTTTGCTTTCTTGAGAGACTGCAGATCTAGGATGTAACATTAACACCTGTGAGTCCAGTTGACTTCCACTTAGCTGTAGCTTACTCAGCATGACTGTAGATGAGGATAGCAAACAATCATTGGAGCTTAATGAACATTTTTAAATGAGTACCAAGGCCTCCCCTCCTGTTGTGTTCTTTCAGGGATACTATTAATTTAATTGTATGATTTCTCTGCACTCAGTTTCTCCCTTCTCAAATCTCGGCCCCGCGTTGTTCTTTGTTACTGTCAGAAAACCTGGTGAGTTGTTTTGAACAGAACTGTCTCCCTCCTGTAAGATGATGTACTGCACAAGTCACCGCAGTGTTTTCATAATAAACTTGAGAACTGAGAAAGTCAGGTTTGAATTGTATCAGTGGGCACGACTGGTGCTGTTTATTAAACAAGATAAATCTATTGATCAATTTCAGAATTTGTAGAATTCCAGGTAAAGAAAAATAAAGATCAAGGCCACTGTGTAACCTCTCTGGCAACTCCTTGGTGTTCTTGAGAAGAACTTGGGGACTTGTTTGTCTGACAGACTGCAGCTTGTCTTGTTGCTGGCCTGCGCTTGTGAAAGGAAATCTGTGCTGCTTCAGTAGGACTTGATTGTTAAACCATAGAACTTGAGAGTTATGTGTTTAGGATTTTACTTAAAATGGCATGTTTTCAGATAGAACTTAACAAACTAAATGATGTGTCTAATTAGTGTAGTTTCTGGTTACAAAAATACTGCTATGTATATTTCATGGACTCTTTAAAATGATTGACAGAACGGTAAGTTCTTAGCAAACATTTGTACATTTCTTGTCAAGTCATGTGATCTTAGAGTTAGTTAAACTTGTCTCAGATAAGCTGCTAGAACCTTAGCTTGTGTTCCGTGACTGGTAACTGAGTGACGCCGAGTAGAAAGGAAGCTGACTTGGGATTGTGTTTCGTCCCAGATCCGAGAGTGGAGCCTGAGCGCCAGTGCTCAGCAGTGATGAGTTTTCCTTTCTGTTCTTTGACTTGGCTTAAAACCGAAGACAGTTCTTCTGCGGGGACTGAATATTTGCTATTTTAAGCTACCTGGGCAAACATCAGGATGCTTGATGATTACTGTGTGAGTGTAGTAAATAAATGTTTCCTTGCTTTGTACTGTGTTGAATTTGGAACCAACAGTGAAGTTACAACACTGCCCTGTATAAAGAAGCTGGTTTATGGGTTCATTTTTCAAATCAAAAGACCCTTAGTTTTTCCAGGTGTCTCATTTTTATTCTTTGCTGAGTTAGAAGAAACACATTCTCCAGCCTGTTACTTTCTTCCTGGCAAACAAGCAAAATCTATGGACAACGTTTTTTTTTTTTTTTTTTTTTAATGGTGGGGTTGGGGAAGGGGCAGGGGGCAGGGTCTTGGTGTGGTTTGGAACTTGTTATAGGCCAACCTGTCCTGGAACTCATGTGTGATTCTGCCTGCACATGCCACCATGCCTGAATTAAGAATGAACAACTGATCCAACACTCAAAGAAGATGGATATCAGGCAGCTGTTTTGAGGATCCTGATAAGAAAAATGAGGGCTCTAATGGAGTCTTAGTTGACACTTGTCATGTGCAATAGATTCTCAGAATGGGGCTTGTGGCAAAGATTGATTGGTTTTAAAATCATTCAGAGGCAGTTACTAGGCTTCCTAAGTTTGAAAATGTTAATACTTTAACCTAATTGTAAAATCAGTAAAAATGCGTGAGTTTAATAATTCTAAAAATCAAATTATAGTTGGAAGAGAATCACTCAAATGAGAGAATTTTTTAATGGGTACTATAGTGAGATTGCCATGATCTTTTTAAGCCTCGTGATTTAAGAACAAAGAATTATCAGGAATGGGTGTTGCCAAGGAGTCTGGACAGGTGAACTTTTACCTCCCAGCTGCCTATAACTCCAGCCGCAGAGGCCCTGACGCCCCCTTCTGGCCTCCACAGCATCAGGCATACACATGGTATACATGCCTGCAGGCAAACCACTCGTGTAAACTAAACGTGAGTCTTTAAAGACGTGTTAATGGCTACAAATGTAGTTCATTGGTAGAGCACCTCCTCGACCCGAAGGCTGAAGCTCAGTCTGTGGGATCTGCATGGTGGAAGCAGAGAACCGATCTCTGCAAGTTTTCCTCTGGATTCCAGATAGAAATGGTGATGTATGTGCCCACACACACACATGTTCAAAAGACATGATTTGGAGGCTGGAAAGTGGAGCCATAGTTGAGAGTGCACACTGCTCTTCAAGAGGACCCACACCCACCTCTGAAGCCTTGCAGTTCCCTGTGACTACAGCTCTAGGGGATTTGGTGCCTCCAGCCTCTGGACGTCTGCATTCCTGTGCGCATAAACACATGGATCCGAACACAAATTATTTTTTAAAAAGTTTGCCTTGAAACAATTTATAAAGCTCATTGTTGGGTTTGAGTACTTGAAAATACGCATAATGTTTTTAGTAAAACAATGTACTACTGAAAGGGTACCAGGTAATGTTGAGATTTGTATGGTGTGTGATGTTTAAATCAAGCTACATATCCCTCAGACATTTATCACTATGATCATTCTAGCTGTTTGAAATGAAATGTACAATATGGTGGCATAGTTGCTGCCTGCCTGTGTAATGGTACATCAGAGCCTCTTGAAACATTCAGTGACAGTTTGCTTGCCTTCATTACAAGTGTAAAAGGTTTCTTCCCTTTTTCTTGGCTTATTTATGTGTGTGGTTCCCACGGAGGCCTCTAGATCCTCTGGAGCATCAGAGTTGTGAGCTGCTGGTGTGAGTGCTAAAAACCAAGTTTAACGCCTGGAAGAACAACAGTTGATTATTTGGAGGCAATCCTGGGCATAGGCCTAGGGTTAAGATCCACAGCTTGGCAGGGGTGTGGTGATTCACATCTATGATCTCAGCACTTGGGAGGCAGAAGCAGGTAGGTGGATCTCTGAGTTCCAGGCCAACCGGGCATACGTGGTGAAGCGGTCTTTGTTTGTTTGTTTGTTTGTTTGTTTGTTTGAGATAGTCTCACTATGTAGCTCTGGCTGTCCTGAAATAATATAAAGACCAGGCTGGCCTTGAACTTCTGCTCCCCACTTGCTGAAATTAAAGGTATATATTACCACCATAAACCTGTCTTAGAAATGAATAGTCATTGTTCATTTTCTAACTACAACTGGGTTTTGCAGTGCTGGTGGTTTTCTTATGGGGTAACTGGTTTTTACTGTGATCCTAGAAAGGGCCAATAGTTTATAGGCTTAGTTTTGAAGTGGATTTTGTTCTGACCTAAACCTGTTTGTTTTTTTTTTTTTAATCAGCCCCTTAATCTAACAATTCTTTTAACTATTTTTACCTTTTATAAATTTAAGTCTTTTTGGTTTTTTTTTTTCCCACAATTGTGCTTATGTTAAGAATAACCTTTGTGAGGCTGTAAATGTTCGCGCTCGCCTGGTGATGGCCATGCCTCTGTCAGTCTCTAATAGAACTGTGAAGATAGTGTTTCATTGTGATGTTTTCATACATGTGTGTGATCTCCATTTTTCTCATTTTCATTCGATACCTGGATTGTATGGGTTAGTAATATGGCTCTTGTTTTTGTTTTGAGACAGGGTCTTCTTATGTAGCCTTGGATGGTTTGAAATCTTGAGGGGAGGGACAGAGAGAGGGAGAATGAAAATTGATCCACCTGCTTTTGCTTCTCTAAGTACTGGAATTAAAGACATGGGTCACCACGAGTGATCTAGTGACCTTTTTTTTTTTTTTTTTTTTAACTTTTTATTTTTCTGGGTTTCTCTGTGAATCCCTGGCTATCTTAGAACTCTGTAGACCACGCTGGCCTTGAACTCAACATAGATCTGCCTGCCTCTGTCTCCCCAAGTGCTGGGATTAAAGGCATGGGCCGCCACCATCTAGCTATGGCAATCTTTTGACAGACCTCTCTGGAATTCCTGAATTTCACCCAACAAAATGTCTGGAGTAGAACTTTTAAAGAATTCATTTGTTTTCTTTCATATTTTTGTCTTCTGTCATATACCTATGGGGTGTATATAGGTCAGTCACGTGTTCAAGGTGCAACCTTTTTAGGATGTACCTCGAGGTTGTCATGGAATGTTGAGTAGTTGAGGGATCTTGTACCTAGATCCGTCTTTGCTGCTTCAGTGATGAGTGTACCTTGATACATTGTGTACTGTATTGGTCTTTCTCTGTTGGTTTCCCAAATCGGTACTTTGGTAGATCAGGCAGGTAAGTTTAGACAGTGATGTCTGTGGAATTGCTGCTGATTTTGTGAAGAAGTACTATGTGAAAGGGCATGGAAGCAGCCTGTCCTGAAGTTGTACACAGACAGGTGGCATCCAGTCCTACTGCTTCTCTCTGCTGTTGCCATAGGATGGATATCTAGCAGTGCAGCGGGTGCTGTTGCTCTAGGATGGGTATCTAGCAGTGCAGCGGGTGCTGTTGCCGTAGGATGGGTATCTAGCAGTGCAGCGGGTGCTGTTGCCGTAGGATGGATATCTAGCAGTGCAGCGGGTGCTGTTGCCGTAGGATGGGTATCTAGCAGTGCAGCGGGTGCTGTTGCTCCAGGATGGGTATCTAGCAGTGCAGCGGGTCTTGAGCCCCCTTCCTACTTCCTAGCTATTTCTACTTGAATCCTAGTCATAGAGTTGGGGTTTTATGTCTTCTAGTCTTTAAAAATACTTTTTCAGAGCTGGGGACCGAACCCAGGGCCTTGCGCTTGCGCTTGCTAGGCAAGCGCTCTACCACTGAGCTAAATCCCCAACCCCCGTCTTTAAAAATACTTGATGTTGTAGTGGAGTTGCGTGTATGTTTTATGTAACTGTTCACAGATGCCTGACACAGGCATCTTAGGAGAGGAGAGGTTTATTTTGGCCCAGTTTCGGGGTTACAGTGAGAAAGGAACAGAGGTGAGGACTGCCTGCTGGCTTTGTGGCAGCAAGAGGGGGAGTTATCAGGTTGTGGCCTCAGAGGAGGAGCAGAGAAGGTGGAAGCAGAGAAGGCCTGCCCCTGCAACTCACCTCTGCCAGCCACATCTCACAACTCAGAACACCGCCTGTTAGGACCGCCTGTTGAGCCATGAACTGGGATAACGTCCATAATGGGCGCTGGTATGTAGAATAAGGTGGGTACTGGGAGCACGGCTAAGCGGCAACGTTGCTTCAAAATGTGTTGCAGGAGGGAAGGGGAAAACCACCAAGATAACAAGCGGATGAAGTGGAAAGGCATCCACCATGAGACCACCAAACACAGCAGGAATGGTGCGGGCAGAAGGAAGATGGCCAGGGAACTACACATGAAGATGAGAGATGGAAAGCAAGAGGAAATAATATTCAAAGTGAGAAGAGAGAAATGAATTTAAATTAAAAACAAGACAGGGTGGGGATGGGGTGGGGGATATATGATGCCAGTGCATTGCAGTCAGGTATGAAATTCTTAGTAAAAATTGCCCAGGCCTATACTGCAGGTAGTACTCAGTTACTACTGCCCAGCATGTTGCACTCCTATACTGTACTCCATATGCTTCCTGTAAGCACAAAAATACCACCTCCTGATGTGTCCCATAGTCCCTTCTGTGGTGGTCAAACAAGGGTGACTTACTCCTGCCAGTCTTGTCCTGATGATCCTTCTTGGCTACTGGTAAGAGTAAAGGCGAGGTAATGCTCACCCCGCTATTGTCACATTGGTCAGTGCAAGCAGTGGGACCAGGGCTGTGTCCCAGCCCTTGGTGGAACTGAAGTCCCTTGAAGCTTGAGTCAAGTGGCAGATGCCCTCAGAGAAGCACATGTTAAGGGGGATAAAGGACTGAAGGTACCATAGTAGGCCTTGTGCTTGCCATTACCCACAACTGTAGGCGGTTTTTAAGTTACCTGTATGTGTCAGTGTGTGTGTTTGGCACAGGAGTGTGGTGACCACAGAGGTCCAAAGTAGGTGGTGTATCTCGTGGAGCCAGGCTGGAGAGATGGTTCAGCAGTTAAGAGCACTGTCAATTCTTCCAGAGGTCCTGAGTTCAATTCCCAGCAACCACATGGTAACTCACAACCATCTGCAATGGGATCTGATGCCCTCTTCTGGTCTGTCTGAAGACAGCTACAGTGTACTCAAATACATAAAATAAGTTTTGTTTTGTTTTGTTTTTTTAATGGATTGAGCCACCATGAGAGTCAAATTCAGCTCTTCTATGAGAGCAGCAGTTACTCTTAACCACTCAGCCATCTCTGCATCCCTACCACTGTAGTCTTGTGTGTTTCTGCCTGGAGTCCAGGGTCTCTGTTCTATCCCTTTACGGCAAGCGTGAATGGACCTCAAGATTCTCATCACTGCATTGTGTGTTTACACCAAGAAGCAGCTGTGTCCACAGCTCCCAGTGTAGCCAAACGGAAGGCTGTTGCTGCAGCTGTTGCCTGCCACCTCTACTCATTTCTTCTCCATTGTGTGTCTCCCTGACTGTGGGCTTTGTAGGGCATCCTTGATGTACCTTTCTCACCCTTCATAAGACAGCCAGTCTCTGGTGTCTCCTCATGCACAGTTATGAATGTGTGTTTCCCCATCACCAACCTCACTAAGCAGCAGTTCTGAGTCTCAAGTCCGAGCTGCTGGAAGCTGGAAGATTGCTTTGATTCCCCCATCTGTTCTTTGTGGATGGTCACACCAGCTGTACTGAGACTCACTATGTGGCAGAGGTAAGCTTTGAATTCCCAATCCTGCCGCCACCACCAACCAGCTGGCGTGCACACTACAACTGGCCTCTCTTACATATGTTGATGTATAGATAGGTGTTTCTGGTGTGTGCGTAAATTGGTATTAGCACAGGCTGGCCTTGAACACGCAGAGATCTGCTTCTGCCTTCCAATTAAAAGCATGCACCTTTTTTCTCACCTTTTTTTCCCTGTTTGGGGGTGGGGTGGGGGAGGATTTACAATGCATCCCTGAAAGCCAGTACCTGTAGCGGCCAGAAGAGGCCGCTGGATCTCCTTGGAGATAGGGTTACAGGTAGTTAATTGTGAGCTTCCAGGGTTCTGGGAAATGAACCAGAGAAGGACTCTGCAAGAACAGTCAGTCAGCACTCTTAACCACCGAGCCATCATCTTTCCAGCCTGTCTCAGAGGTCTCCTTAAAGCAGAATCTTAAGGATCGATTGTCTTTGTAGGTCTTGAGTTTATCTTAGATCCTAAGGGTAGGAGGGATGCAGAGGACTAGAAATAAGCCAGCACTTTATAAATAGGGCTGGGGGTATGTGAGTTTTTTGAAATGAGATTATTTACTTAAGCCACCTAGACACACTAGAACATTTTTGTCTTCAGCCTGAATGGCAGATGGCCCTGCACCATTTTGTGCATCAGAAGTATAACATTAAGTGATTAGCCATTTCTACCAATTCCTCAATTTGGTGCTGTGCAATCCTGGGACACAGCTGGCATAATGAGGCATGCACAGCAGTGCTCCATGCAGAATCCCTGAAGACGGCTGAAGTGAATGCAGGGCAGTCAGGAACAGTGATACATGTTTGGTCCTGAAACCGCAGCTGAGAGAGAAGACTGCATAGCCCTGAGCTTCCGCTGTTGCAGACATCTTGTGCAGCATAGTTCAATTGTGAATCAGCTCAGTTTAGAGCAACGAATGGCCTGCTACTAGAACATTCTCAGGGGGACCCTGGCTTTCAAAAGCCCCGGTCTTTGCTGGAATCCTTCAGTAGGCTTTGAAGGGCAGGCACATAGCTTTGGAGTTTAGAGAAAGTGACCTGTGTGGCTGGTGGCTTTTGCAAGGCAACTATGTGATGAGACCTGAGGGAGACAAGAAGGAAGCTTGCAGGCAGGCTGTTGAGTATTGGCACAAGTCACAGATCACGTCCTCAGAGGTCATGCACTGAACTCCCTCTCTCCACGGCATTTATTTGAACCAGGTTTTATTTATACTTACTTGTGGTACACACGCATGGAGGTCAGGGACAACCTGTAGTAGTCCCTTCCACCATATGAGTTTGAGAGAAGGAGTTCAGGGCATCAGGCTTTGAGATAAACACCCTTACCCACTGAGCCATCTTTTACTGGCCTTTGAAGCAGAGTTTTAAATTAATTTTTATCTTATGTGTATCCGTGTTCCTGCTTGCTTGTCTCTATGCACTCCATATGCTTGCAGTGCCCAGAAATGCTAGAAGACAATGTTGAATTCCCTGGAGGCACCTAATGTGAGTTCTGAAACTGATTTCAGGTCCTCTACAAGGACAGCAAGTGCTCTTACCCACTGAGCCATCTCTCTAGCCCCTGTCTCTAATATGTGTGTTTGTGCACATATGCACACACAGCACATGCACGTATGTGCACATGGGCATGTAGGTGCCTGAGGAAATCCACAAGAGGGTGTCAGATCCCCTGGAACTAGAGCGACTAATTGTGAGTTACTCCATATGAATGCTGGGAACTAACGTTGGATCCTCTACAAGAACAGTGTGTACTCTTGACTTTGGGTCTGGTCATTGGTTAATATTGCAAAACATAGTCAAACACCTCTCTGTCTCCTGCCATCACAGCTATCAGTCTGCAGCCGCGGCACCTCTAACTTTGGCCTGCATGAGACTATCCTACCAGTATGCAGACACAGCTCTCTGTACTCCCGGAAACAAACTCCTTAAGCACTTGCCCCTTCCTGTGCTCCCACGAGCAAAACTTAAAAGAACATCTTGGGGGCTGGAACTGGGGCTTGGTGGCAGAGTCCATGCTCAGTGTGTGCAAAGGCCTTGGTTTCGGTCCCAGGTCTGTGGAAAGCAAATGTCAGACCACCTCGTTGTCTTCTGTTGGTTCTTTCCGATTTATTTTTACTTTTAAATTTATGTTTGTGTTTATTGGTGATGTAGATTTGTGTGTGTGAGTATGTGTACATACATTCAATTGCCCACGGAGGCCAGAAGAGGGAGGGCATCAGATTCCCTGGAACTGGAGATGCAGATAACTGTGAGTCACCATGTAGATGTTGGGTCCTCTGGAATAACAGCCAGTACCCTATCTCTATCTCTCTCCCTCTCTCTCTCTCTCTCCCCCCTCTCTCTCTCCCTCCCCCTCTTCCCCCCCCTCCCCTCCCTCCCCCTCCCCTCCCCTTTCCCCTCCCCTCTCCCTCTTTCTCTCTCTTTGAGACAGGTTTTTTTTTTTTTCCTGTGTATAGCCCTGGCTATCCTGAAACTAGCTCTATTGACTAGGCTAGCCTCAACCTCAGAGATCTGTCTACCTCTGCCTCCCCGGTTTTGGGATTAACAGGTCTGCACCGCCAGCACTGCTGCTACCTCAGACTCTGCCCTGCAAATCTGTGAAGAGATGGCCAAAAAAAAAAAAAAAAAATCCCAGCTTGTAGCCTCAACTTCTACTGTGAGCTTCTGAGCTACATAACCAACTGCCCACTTGATGTGCTTCCTTTGACCAGCATCTCAAAATGAGTTCCTGGAGCCAACGAGCTGGTTTAGTGGGTAAAGGAGCTTGCTGTCAAGCCTGACGACTTGAGTTTGGTTCCCTGAATCCATGACGTGGAAAGCAAGAATTGATTCCCACATCTGTCTTCTGACCTCTACCACAAGCTGAGTCTCATCCCTCCTCAAAAAAGTAAATAAGAAATAAAAAGAAAATGACATCCTTGTCTCGTGTGCAAATTCCTGGTCCCAGAGGTCCAGCAGGGAGACTTCTAAAACTGTCTTTCTCCTTATTACCTGTCCTAGCTCAAGCCTCCTAAGAAAGCTCTCCTGCCCCTGCTGCCCGACCTAATGTGAACCCATTTCACAGAGGGGCACTGGCCCAGTGCTGGAGGACTGGACAGAGCTGCACTGGTTTTTTGAGGCCTCTGTTGGCCAGACAGGGTCAGACTAGGTCAGACAAGGCTTCTGCACAGGACCCCACTGAATTCTAGATAGGAGGAGCAACGGTGGGGGCGGAGGCGGAGTTGCTCTGTGACAGACAAGTGGCCTCTGGCACCATCTGCTGGGCAGACTACTGAGTGATGATGGTTTAGGGCATTAGCTAGGATGAAGCTGTGCAGCGACAGTCCCCTGTCTTTGCCTTCTCTGAGCCCTTGGGGGCACCCATCTGTTCTAGTAGGTTCTCCATTCTGAGGTGGAGTGGAGCAAAGCAAAGGGCATTCTGTTCTGATAAGCTTTGGCCTCCTGTGTTGGGATAGCCACAGCCAGGCCCAAAGACTGTCTCCTCACTTCTCTGATGTGTAATCTGGCACCATTTATGTAGCCACACCATCTTCCCCTGGTGTTACAGAGTTGAGCTCCTGCCAAGCACACTAGTTTACACAGTGCCATTCCTCAGCTCCTGCCTTGGAGGGAGGCCCACAGCCTGGGCCTCTGGTGGTATAGGATATAAATGTGTGTCAACCAACTTTCTCCTCTATCACTTAGATGTGGACACCACTCTTGCCTCAGCTTCTGACGAAGCATCCTGAGGTGAGCAAAGGCTCTGCGTGGGATGGCCCACGGAGAGGCAAGGACAGACTTTTCTGGAGCTTTGTCCAAGGTCAAGGGCCAAGGCTAGACTCTGGGCACTAAGCTGTCCTAGGGACCTTCCCACTGCGCTGCTCCCAACACCTCTTGTTGCTCCTCCAGCTTTGGCAGAGAGTGGTTGGGCAGCCATGTGAATGAGCGGCCACTGAAGTTCTAAGGTGACACCGACACAATGTAAAGCACACAACATGTATCACCACATTGCTGTGTCCTAAAAACAATCTTTTAGGGTCTGGAGGAATGGCCTGGCTGTTCAGAGCACTTCTGAAGGATCTGGAATTCACATCGGGAATTCACAACCCTGGCCTCAAACACCCATAGCTCTGGTTCCAGGGGATCCAACACCCTCTTCTGGCCTCGGAGGGCATTTGCATGGATATGGTGCACATGATGCATTTAGGTACATACACATAAATATAAAACATCATACATTAATATTTTTTTAAAAGATTTATTTATTTATTATATATAAGTACACTGTAGCTGTCTTCAGATACACCAGAAGAGGGCATCAGATCTCTTTACAGATTTTTGTGAGCCACATGTGGTTGCTGGGAATTGAACTCATGACCTCTGGAAGAGCAGTCGGGTGCTCTTAACCGCTGAGCCATCTCTCCAGCCCACATTAATATTTATTTTTTAAAAATTTTCTCTCTCTGCTGGGCAGTGGTGGTGCACACCTTTGATCCCAGCACTTGCAAGGCAGAGGCAGGTGGATCTCTGTGAGTTAAGGCCAGTCTTGTCTGCAGAGTGAGTTCCAGGACAGAGCTATACACAGAAAAATCTTAAAAATTAATCTATGTGCATGTGTGTGTGTGCTGCACACGCGTGTGCCTGTGTGTTCTGTATGTTATGCCATGCATGTGGATATCAGAAGGCTGCTGAGTCATCTTGCTGGCCCTATTTAAAATTTATTTTGTGTGTATGGTGTGTGCGTGCGTGACACATATGTTTTTGGAGACCAAAAGACAACATCTGGGAGTCAGCTCTCTTTTTTTATTTTTCCTTTTTTTTCAGAGCTGGGGACCGAACCCAGGGCCTTGCGCTCGCTAGGCAAGCGCTCTACCACTGAGCTAAATCCCCAGCCCCGGGAGTTAGCTCTCTTACACCATGTGGATACCTGGGTTTGAATTTGGGTTGACAGGTTTTGTGGCACTGAGCCATCTCTCCAGCCCACGTGCTACTGTCTTTTGTTTTGTTTGTTTAGTCAGGTTTTTTGTTGTTTTGTTTTGCTTTTTTTTTTCCCCCAGATGGAATTTCTCTGTGTAAAAGCTCCGGCTGTCCTGGAACTCACTCTGTAGACCAGGCTGGCTTCAACCTCACAGATGTGCACCTGCCTCTGACTCCCAAGTGCTGGGATTAAAGGTGGTCGCTGCAGTTGTCGACGGAGCAGCGGCCATGTGGAGCCTCCGCGGCCTGCGCCTGGAGGCTGGACATTATTTTAGGTTGTATGAAAGAAATGCTTCGTCGACTCTAAGGTTAACCAGAAACACCGACTTGAAGATGATCAGTGGATTCTACACCAAGCCACAGGAAAGTCCCAAAGCTCCAACCCAGTCTTAGAGACACGGGATGCCGCCGCACAAGCCCACAGACTTAGGGAAGAAGATCCAGCTGTGGTCAGGCCGCTTCAAGAAGGAGGAAGAGGGGGTTAGGGATTTAGCTCAGTGGTAGAGCTCTTGCCTAGGAAGCGCAAGGCCCTGGGTTTGGTCCCCAGCTCCGAAAAAAAAAAAAAAAAAAAAAAAAAAAAAAAAGAAGGAGGAAGAGATCCCAGAGACAATCCCGTTTGAGATGCTTGGTGCTGCAAAGAACAAGATCTGGGTGAAGGTCAGCTATTTAATGAGGGCCCCCAACAGTGGCAGGTTATTCTATATGGTTATTGAGGGCAAGAAGGCTGTGAAAAGACGAGTCTTTACAAGCTTGAACCTAGAAAGGAAAGCCTGTCTGAGAGAGGAGGCAGCTATGAAGGCCAAAACAGACGAGAAGTATTTGTGCTGGCTTTGGGAAAGCCAGGAGTAAGGTTGCAACAAGAAGCCTGCTTTAGAAAGGATGTGATCTGAGACCCACTTTGCAGACATGTGCTTTGCACAGACGTATTCCACTTCCCTATTTCTGCTGTAGAGAAACAAGTACATTTTCTTAAAGAATGAAAAAAAAAATGGGTTTGTGCTGCCACCATGCCTGGCTACATACATAACTTTTCTTTTTGCTGAATTGATTCATGAAACCACCTCCTGGATCAAGACAGAAAGAGCCTGAGGCCCCAGAGATCCCCCAACACCCATCAGCTGCTCAGCAGCCATTGCTGGTTTTCTTCGCCTCCCTTTGTGGTCTTTGTTGAAAAGGATTCACACAGTAAGTCATTTTGCACCTAGTGACTTTCATTCAACATTGACGTACATCTATGCTCTGTTGGTTTTCTCTTTCAGTTTAAAAGTTTATAGCAGACTGGAGAGATGGCTCAGCGTCTAAGAGCACTGACTGCTCTTCCTGAGGTCCTGAGTTCAAATCCCAGCAACCACATGGTGGCTCACAACCATCTATGATGAGGTCTGATGACCTCTTCTGGTGTGTCTGAAGACAGCTACAGCGTACTTATATATAATAAATAAATAAATCTTTAAAAAAAAGTTTATGGCATGAATGTCCTGCAGGTTATTTGTACAGCAGACGGTGTCGTTATTTCTAACTTTTTTTTTTAATGTATGCGGTGTTCTGCCTGCATATACGCCCGACTAACAGAAGAGGGCGCCATATCCCGTTGCAGACGGTTGTGAGCCACCATGTGGTTGCTTGGGAAATTGAACTCAGGACTTCTAGAAGAGCAGTCACTGCTTTCAACCTCTGAGCCATCTCTCCGGTCCTATTTCTAACTTTTGATTCATGAATAAAGCTGCTGTCATGGCTCGGGCGTGGTCTGAGCGTGACCACTCTGAGGATCCCCATCCTGAAAGCTCAGTCTCAAGTGGTGATGAGGCAGCGGAAACTAAGTGACTCTTAACTCTTAAAGTACCTACTTGGAGGTAAGTGGGTCATGAGGCACTCCCTTTGAACAGGGCTAACACTGTTCTTGTGGAGTGAATTAGTTCTTGACAGAAAGTATTCGTTCAAAAGTGTCCTCATCCTATGTGCTTGGCCCCTAAGACAGTTCTTATGAATATTGAAACATAACCTATGGAAGCCATATTTTTTAATGATTTATTTATTTATGTTATGTATATAATATAACTGTCACTCTCTTCAGACACACCAGAAGAGGGCATCGGATCCCATCACAGATGTTTGTGAGCCACCATGTGGTTGCTGGGAGTTGAACTCAGGACCTCTGGAAGAGTAGACAGTGCTCTTAACCGCTGAGCCATCTCTCCAGCCCATGCACTTATTTCTATTGGATATAAATTCAGTACTGGAGTTGCTGAGACCCCAAGTTACTGGATGTTTATCTTTGGTAGGTATTTCCAATTAGTGGAGTCCACCAACGCGTTTGAGTGTGTCGGTTCTTCCATGGCCTTGTCAACACTTGATACTGTCAGTCTTTTAAGTTTAGCCATTCCAGAGACATAAATAAATTTGCCAAAAAACGATGACATTTCTCATTACTGTCATCAAGGTCTGACTTACATATGAGGAGAGTGACAGGCTGGAAGGCACCTTTCCCCTATCTCATGAGACATTTAAAGCAGGTGAGTGGTGGCAGGTCTGCAGGATTTCTGTGTGAGCTCAGACCCAGGAATCTGAGATCTGAGAGCGGTAGGAGTTAATCTTCTTCTTACCTGCTCTGGAACACGTGTAACCACAACACCCCACTGAGAAGACCATGGGTGGACAG
The DNA here is from genome assembly GCF_011064425.1 of Rattus rattus. NCBI lineage: Eukaryota > Metazoa > Chordata > Mammalia > Rodentia > Muridae > Rattus > Rattus rattus. Next base: position 34,719,786 of record NC_046162.1, read on the forward strand.
TCTTGTACTGTAGCACCTGGAGTACTTCCCTATGCAAATAGAGCATCACCAGAGTCTCAAAGCTCAGCCAATAGGAAACATCTACCCCCTAAATCCCACCCCACCACTTAAGGTTCATCCGTCCCTGTCCATGTGGAATAAAGCTCACAAGTTACTTCACTGAGGATTGAGGTCACCTGAGAGTGCTGTCTTTACTGAGCTGTAACACTTGGGGAAGTGTTCTCTCTCCAGAAGCGTTCACTGATGGACCTTGGACCTGCCTGGGGAACAGGCTCAAACCGCTGCCACGCCTATAGCTGTTGCTGTCGCTACTGCGGTAGCTGATGAGAGACCTGGGACCTTGGTTACCTGCCCAGCACAGGCTGTCCAAACCTCCTCGCTTCTCCTCTAAGAGCTGTAACACTTCCGCATTCCCGCTGTACCGGAGCTCGGTGAAAGTCCTGACTCCCCTTCCCCCTCCACGGAGCCAGCAAACAGCACACCTGTAGCCATGTGAACTTGAAACTCCTCGGACTTGCGTCTATCAAAATGGCAGCTCTCCATTTACTACTGCTCCCCCAACAGTTGAAACCAGAGTGTGATGGTTAATGTCGACTTGACAAGATCTAGAATCACCTAGGAGGTAAACCCCTGTGGGTTTAGTATGACCCTTTCACAGGGGTCACCTAAGACCATGGGGAAACAGATGTTTACATTGTGATTCATAACAGTAGCAAAATTACAGTTATGAAGTAGCAACAAAAATAATTTTATGGCTGGGGGTCAACCCAATGTGAGAGAACTGTATTAAAGTTTACAGCTTTAGGAAGGCTGAGAGTCACTCCTCTAGACACCTGTGAGGGATTATTCAGATTAGGTTAATGAGATGAGACCACTCTAATGGAGGGCCATACCATTTATTCTGGGCTTGAGGCTTAGACCATGGAAAGAGGAGAAAGCTGGGGATGGAAAGATGGCTCAGTGGTTAAGAGTGCTTTCTGCTCTTGCAAAGGACTTGAATTTGGGTCCCAGCACCTACATCTGGTAACTTACAACTGTCTGTATCTCCAGTTTGAAGGGATCTGACACCTCTTCTGGCTTCTGAGGTCTCTCTCTCTCTCTCTCTCTCTCTCTCTCTCTCTCTCTCTCTCTCTCACACACACACACACACACACACACACACACACACACTTTTTAAAAATAAATGTTTGTTTTTTTTCTAGATAGGTTCACTGTGTAGTCCAGGCTGTCTAGGACTGTCCTGGAACTCATTCTGTAGACCAGATTGGCTTCAAACTCTTTTTTTTTTTTTTTTTTTCTTTTTTTCAGAGCTGGGGACCGAAACCCAGGGCCTTGCGCTTGCTAGGCAAGCGCTCCACCACTGAGCTAAATCCCCAATCCCGGCTTCAAACTCTTACAGATCCACCTGTCTTCTGCCTCCTGAGTGCTGGTATTAAAGACATGCACTATCATGGCATGGCTCATAAATTAAAAAAAAAACAACCTGCCGTAAGCTAACCGAACTTAAATGTTCATTGTTCTCTGCTCCTCCCGACTAGGGATACAATGTGACCAGCTGCCTCAGTCTCCTACCACTGCACCTACTGTGAGCCAAGATAAATCCTTTCTCCCTTAAGTTGCTTTTTTCAGAGTGTTGGGGTCTGAAAGTCACCCCACAACTATATGAACATCAATGTCAGTCAGACAGGGATGGTTCATTGAACACATATCCTAGTACTGATCAAATCAGCGATGAGGTTCAGAATTATTCGAGCATATGACAACAAACATCTCTCAGACAGGCTTATAAATGACAAAACTGGGTTGAAGAGATGGCTCAGAGGTTGAGAGCACTGACTGCTCTTCCAGAGGTCCTGAGTTCAATTCCCAGCAACCACACGGGGGCTCACAACCATCTGTAAAGAGATCTGATGCCCTCTTCTGGTGTGTCTGAAGACAGCGACAGTGTACTTATGTATAATAAATAAATAAGTCTTTAAAAGAAAGAAAGAACAAAAGGCGTTAAGGATTTAGCTCTGTGGTAGAGCACTTGCCTAGCAAGCACAAAGCCCTGGATTCCATCCTCAGCTCCAGAAAAAAAAAAAGATAAAAGAAAAAAAGAAAAGAAAAAAAAAAGGAGCGACAATGAGCTCATACACAGACTCAGGAAGTGTTTCCTGGTGGTCAGCTCTGACTCGGGATATTTTAGAGGTTCATATTAAAACTTTTTTAGAGGTATATTTAAAGATTCATATTGACCTTTAACTTGATGGGTTGTATGTATAAAGCTTTGTGGAATTTCTTAAAATTAAACCTCATACAGAACATAGCAGGGATGAGGTCAGCATGACCCTGCTCTGAGTCGTTATTTTTGTGTGTCAATGACTGGCAGGCATGTTACAGCAGCAATATGAAATAGCTGGCTGGCATGGGACAAAATGGCTGCAGCTATGCTGGGGGAGGGGGTCAGACTACAACACAGGGTATTTTAGCACAGCAACAGAGGTACCTAATACACTAGGTAAAGATTCTACCAACGAGCTTTTTAGTTTAAGATATGGTTTTCCTATATAGTCAGGCCGTCCTCAAACTTGCAATCCTTTTGCCTCAGTCTCCTAACTCCTGGGATTGTAGATGTGTTAGCATTCTTAGCAAGAAACTTGGTGGCAGGACCCAGGGATAGTTTTCCCCACTTTCAGACTCCCCAAATTAATCTGGAGGTTCTGATCTGCCCCTGTTTTTGGGTTGGAGCATGGGGAGTGAGTATGGGAGAGCCTCTTCTCAGAGTCACACTTTAACTGCTCTCTTTTGGGCCTTAATTCCTCCAATCCCAGCGTTTTGGCAAAGGGCCACTGTCTGGCCTCCTCCTTTTCAATTCTTGAATTCTTCCAACACAGGAGAGCAGGTCTCAGAGAAAAAGTAGTTCACTCAGGATTATATAACAGAGGCAGGTGGTGAGCTGTAGAGTGGCCGCCCCAGAGAGAGAGGCAACACAGTAGCAGTCTGCAGTCAGGAGATCTCAGAACAAGCACACTGAATTACTGCTGTTGTATGACAGTGTTCCTGGGGCGATGCTAACACTGTCTAACCACCCGGCACAGGGAACAGAAGGCAGACAGGAGCAAGCAACCACCAAGTTCAACCTAGTGGGCCAGTGAGTTTTACCAGGATTGAGTGTAGTTGAGGGGTTACTTATAGGAGCAGAAATATCTCAAACACAGCTGTGTCCCGAAAAGCCCACCCCAGCATGGGTGACTGCTCGTGAAAGCCAGAAACCAGGAGCACACTGCACACTGTGCAGGCAGCTAGCTCAACAGGCTTAAGAGTCACTTCCCTGGTCTTTGCCTCTTCTAGTTGCTGACACTTCTCTGATAAAGTCTGTGTGTTCTTCGCTGCCTCTGTACACTCATGGAAGGGCAGAGCCTAGTGAACCCGGCCAGTCTCAGGTACTTTCTGAAGCTATTGAGTCATTTACAGAATTCTATACCTTCCCTTGCCCCCCACAAGGAGCTTCCCTTAAAGAAGGGATGCTTTATCGCTGAGGAAAGCTACTTAATTTAGATGGGATCCTCTGGCCTCCCGTGCACACCAAGAGTCTTCCCAATGGGTGGATGCCTAAGGGAACGGGAACTGAATCCTGAGCTGCTCTGGGTCACTTGGCTGATTTATTGTTTGGCTGAGACAGAGTCCCGTCACGTATCTCAGGGTGGCCTCCAACTTGCTATGTGGCTGAAGGTGACCTTGAACTTCTGGTCCTTCTGTCTTTACCTCTCAAGTACTAAGATAAAAAATGTGCACACATGTCTCGTCTGTATACTTGGTGGGGGGTGGGGGCGGTGGAGCTCAGGGCTTTGTGCTTCTTGACAAGCAACTCTACCAGTTGAGCTACATTCCCAATCCCAACGTCCTGGTGTGCTTGTTGTTTTGTTTTAAATGTGATTTGTTTTTGTGTTATTTATGATTGTTACTATTGCTACGATGAAAAACCATGACCGAAAGCAACTGGGGGAGGAAAGGGTTTATTTTGCTCAAGGGTCTATATAACAGGTCATCATCAAAAGCAGGGATGGCAGGGATCTAGAGAGAGGAGCTGATGAAGGGGCCATGGAGGGGTGCTGCTTACAGGCTTGCTGTCTTATAGACTCAGGACCACTAGTCTGGGAACAGCATTGCCTGTAATGGGCAGGGTCCTCCCCCATCAATCTCTAATTTAAAAAAATGCCTTACAGTCAGATCTCATGGAGGCATTTTCTCACCCGAGGGGTCTCTCTTCTCCGATGACTCTAGCTTGTGTCGTTAGTACAGAATGTTTGCCTACATCTAAGCAAGCACACCACGTCACTACAGTGCCACCTGCAGAGGCCGGGAGAGCTCACCAGATCCCCATGAGATACCTAACATGGGTGCAGAGACCTGGACTCCGGTCCATGCTACAGCAGCAAGTGCTCTTAAATGCTGGCATCTCTGCGTCCCCCCCCCCCATTCCTGTTTTAAACCCGCTGAGGCGGCTCGTCTTCAGAGGAAACTTTCTGGGGACATTTGACAGCAGTGGACACTCACTAAGGCCAATCATCTCCAGAAATAACTTATCAAAACAACTGCCTTTTCCCAAGGGCCCTGCCTGACTCCCAGGCTTTCACTTTGCCTAGAGGCTGTATCCTGGGAAACGGGTATACATCAGAACTCTGGAGCACAGGAGGATATGGGGAGAGAGGCAGGGCTCAGTTCCGGGTCATGGTATGTATGTTGGGGCCACAGCTCTGCTTTTCAGATTGGGTATATTTTATTTTTAAAGATGTATTTATTATATATGAGTACACTGTAGCCGTCTTCAGACACACCAGAAGAGGGCATCGGATCCCATTAAGGATGGTTGTGAGCCACCATGTGGTTGCTGGGAATTGAACTTTGGACCTCTGGAAGAGTAGTCAGTGCTCTTAACCGCTGAGCCATCCCTTGGTTTTGTTTTGTTTTGAAGTAACTTATTTTTGTTTTATGTGCATTGGTGTGAGGGTGTCAGATCACCTAGGACTGGAGGTACAAACAGTTGAGAGCTGCCATGTGGGTACTGGAGACTGACCGAGTCCTCAAGGAGAAGCAGCCAGTGCTCTGAGCCGTCCGTCTTGTTAGCTCCGGTTTGTTATTTTCAAGGAGTAGTAGCTGAGACTACTCAGGTTGCTCTAAAACTCATTATGTAATCCAGACTTAGCCTCAAATTTGTGCTTCTCTTGCCTCTCTTCCTGAGGGCTAGGGTTCCATGTGTGCATCATCAGGCCTGCCTAAACAAAGGGGTTTAGACTTCATGTATGCAGAGAGAATGAAGGATGGCGCAGCTTTGGAACACACGCGCACATGCACACGCGCGCACATGCACACGGGCACTCTGACGAGTCAGTTCTTTCAGATCTAGACTGACAATTATTATAAACTGGATGGAGATGCATTGCTCCCAGCTTATAGTCTACAATCCTGCAGCCATCCTGGCTCCTTAGGCGGAGGTTTCCAGGGAAAGTAGAGTTGATTCAAAAAGTCTTTCCTGATAAATGCTGCTGGCTCCTTCCTGGCAGCTCGTTATCACTGAGGCCCTACTACAAAGGTTTCTCCACTTACCCTAAGCTTAAGAATCACCTTGGATGGTTTAAAAGGCAGAAAAGCCTGCCCCACGTTAGATAAGGACCCAGCTGCCTCTCCTTGAGTGGGGCCAATTATAAGTGCATTATTCACTTAAACATTCTTTTTTGATTTAGGTTCTTACTCTATAGCCTCGGCTGATCCAAAATTATGTAGACCAGACTATCCTTGAACTCACTAACTGCAGAGGATGGTCATGAACTTCTGAGTCTCCCATTTTTGTCTCCTGGGGTTACAGACCTGTGGCATCATGTACAGTTTATGGGGGTGTTGGGAACCAAACCCATGGCCTCACACATGCGAGGCAGGCACACCACCAATTGAACCACATCCCCAGAACCAGAGAACAGACTTGCAAAAAAAAAGTTGTAGTGCTGTGCCCAACTCACTTCAGGGAAAAAAATTACTATGTAAAACATGCCTATGAACCTATAGGCAAATGGCAGGAAAATATACAAATCACCCAACGTTTGCCCCACCTGCTAGCTCCATTTCTTCGAGGCAAACAATTTCTTGTGCATCTTTTGTGAACTAATTTGTACCTTAAATAGTCTGGGCACCGCAAGGATTGAACCCAGGGTCCTGGGCATGCTAAGCTTTGTCCCAGCACCAAAACCTCCATTTTCTCCTCCAAGCATTGGTTAATTCCTTTACCGAGGCTTTCATCCCTCTGGAGAAACATACACCTATCTTGTGACAGGCAGTGTGCTGGCTTCTTAGGCTAGCTGTATGACCCAGGACTGTTTAAGGAGCCCACCAAGTTTATGCCATGTGGGAGGAAAAGGCTCTCCAAGTGGGCCTTTCCTGGGAGGCCCGAAGTAGGAGCTGTGAAGGGCAGGCAGTGCTGCAGATAAAGAGCCTGAGAACTGTGGGCCTTTCATCTTCTGTCATCGGCTGTGGCACCTGGCAGACATTGGATACCACAGCCAGCAGACAAAGACCTGGTCATTCAAGCCATTGCTTGGCCTCTCTGCCCAGACTTGTCCTGGAGAAACTGTAGGCTCTGGTTTCTTTAGGAGGCCCTGTGTGGAAACGTCTTTTGTCTTTGTGGTGCCAGGAATACCATCATGTGCTCATTGGCTAGGTGAGCCTGGCGCCTTGGTGGGGATAGTGATGCTCCCTAGACACAGCGGGGCAGGGCAGACAAGTGCCCAGTTCCTGGCTGGGCTGAGGCCAGATGGGTCCTTTCAGACCTCTCCCTTTACTTCAAAGTTGTTTCATTCTAGCGACCTTATCACAGCCTTCTGTGAGCTGCCCATACAGCATAGTCTGTTCAGGTTGGGCTGACTGTCCTAGTTCACTACTGGATGGATTCCCAGCGCGGGCCTCACAGGCCTCACACACAGGCAGAGAGCATGATTACCCAAAGAATGTAACCTCCATTCCACATCCCTGTTTTCTCTCTCCAGGCTTGGCGCTTCACTCCAACAATGGCTATTTGGGGTCTGAAAGCCTCTTCAAAGTTCAAAGGTAGGAAATAAAGGTTAAGATTATCCAACAAGGTGGTGCCTGCCTCCCAGCGCTGGGCTATTGGGAAACACAGATCTGAATTTAAAGCCAGCCTGGTCTAAAAAGCGAGTTCCAAACCTGGTTTATCTAGTAAGACCCTGTTTCAAAACAAAACAAAACAAAACAAAAAGAGTATAAGGCGAGTATATGTGGTGAAAATAAAAGCCGGTAATCTCACGAGTTTTAGACCAACCTGGTCTAGGCAATGAATTTGCAGCCACTCTGTGCCAAACGAGACCCCGTCTTAAAATGCAAAGAAAATAAAAACTAAGCAGGTGCACCAAGTCAGGAGTATTTAGAGACACCTTGACTCAACATCCGTAATTTTTTAAAGCTCAGTTATCAGTGGAGTAAGGTTCAAGTCCTTAATTCCAGGTCGGAAAAAAAAACCAAACAAACCAACCCAAAACCCTTATTTCCTTGGGTTATTAGGAGAGTAACAGTGGTCAGGCTGAGGTGACTCCTTTAAAGCACACCCACCCACAACCGGTTTTGCGGTTTGTTGTTTCCAGGCTTTTCAGGACTGGGGTCTTTCAAGCAGTTTAAGACAGCCTCTGCCTGAAAGACCCTTCGGGTCGCGATGGTTCCCCAGCCGGTGCCGGCGTCCGCACGGAAGGAGAGCACGGCGTTGTTCAGGACGGCGGAGTAAAGTGGAAGTCCCCCTCCTGCTCAGCCACCCTTCCACCCATCGCCGCTCAGCACCTCTCCAGGAGACCTCTGCGGCGCCCAGAACCTGCCACCCGTCTTTCGCATGCCGTCAGGCAATCTCAACGGCCAGCCCGGCCGGCTGTGTGACGTCACGAACTCGGGGTCCTCGGCGCCCTCTTCCCGCTCCTATAAAAGCTGACGCCGCGCGGCGCTGCTGTAGTGGCCTTGTTCTCGAGACTTCTATTCGGTTGTGAACTCTGTTCGGCAGCCTCAGGCCTGCGGTCTTGAGACCGAGCACGGTGAGTAGCAGCCCGCGAGCCGGACCAGGTCCTGGAGGGAGGGGCTGGGTGGGAGCCCCGCGTTGGCTGTGGCGTGCACGAGGCGGCGAGTCGGCCTGGCGTGTCCTGAGGCGCTGTGCGGCCCGTTGCCGACCCCGGACCGCGGGAGGCGCGAGTCGGCCGAGTCAGGCCTTCTAGGGCCGCCCATCCTTTCGGCGCTCGCTCGCTGCTGTATCCAGCTCTGTGGCAGGCCTGCTCTTTTGCGGGCGACGTCAGTCGGCCCCGAACGCGGCTGCAAGGCCTAGGCTTCGTCCCGGGCCTGCCTTAGCGACCGGCTTGTTGCTCCGCGCTCCAGGGCGGGTTGGCGGCAAGGCTTTGAGTAGGGGTCCCGGGCCTTCCGGGTGGTGGCGGTCGTTGCCACTCGATACTTAGCTCCCTCCCTTTTTCTGTATCTGGCGACATTAGCTCCTTACTGGTCTTACCTATTTAACCACCGAATATGCAGGTAACAGGTTCCCGATATTTCTTCGCTTTTTTTTTTTTTTTTTTTTGTCACGTCCTGCAGTCTCTGAACTTATTGTAATAGACCCTGTCGTCTGAGGTGTGTGACTTTTAGGAGCCCTTGACGCTAAAACCTAAGGTGTTTGGGTTAAGGGATAGTGTTAAAACCTGCCTCTTGGCTCACTTTTTCATGGAGTCCTCAGGTTTGGAGACTCAGTTTTTCATCAGAATGTTACAGTAGACTGTGTTGTGGCAAAGAACAATGCACTCCCTTCTGCCCTGCAGTCCAGTAACAAGTGGCAGAATTTCGAGTCACTTAAAACAGGTTTGTTTTTAAAGTCTGTTTTAAGTGTACTAGAATTCTCATGCTAGACTTGGATGGTGGTTTAGTTTCCAAGTCCAGGAGCTTAGAGAACTGAAGAAGGGTTTTTTGAAAGCATATCAAATCGAAATCTCATACATTATTACTTAAAAATTTTGCACTTAATTCCACCACAACAAAAGTGAAGTCTAGGATTACAGAGTGCATTGAATTACAGATTAACCGATTGCCTCCCTGGCTCTCTTGCAAGTAACCTGATACCTAAATTTGACTATGACTAAGCATGTCTTTATTGTGAATTATTTCAAGGAAATATGGAATTGTCTTTTAAAATAATTTTATTAGCCACATAGATTTGTTCTTGAGTGATCATTACAGTGCTGGGGACCATAAAGAGAACATAGTTTTGCTATTAAAAGCTGGCCTCTTTAACTTTTATTGTTGCCTTATCATAGGGAGGGTCTGCTGCTCTGGGCTTCTCTGTTCTGCAGCATATTTGTGAGTTGAAAAGTGAACTCTTGAGTCTTTTCAACCATGGATGATTGTGAAACAAGCTTTATCATCCCCCCCCCCCATTATTGAAGCTTGTTTACTTGAGGAATGGGGACAAGTGTCTCAGAAAGCTGAATGAATATTTTAGGAGATACGCCGAGTCTTAAGTGTTTGACCCTTAAATAGGTACAATAGTTATTTTAAATGCTAAACCCTATACTTTTGTGAAAATTCACGTGAGTAATGCAACCCAGGTATTCCTCAGAAGCATAAGACCTGCAGAGTTGTGTGAGTTGGGGATTTTGGTGCCCACCTTTAATCCCAGCACTGGAGGCAGAGGCAGGTTGATGGCTGAGTTCAAGACCAGTCCTTGCTACAGAGCAAGTTGCAGGACAGCTAGGGCAACACAGAGGAACCCTGTCTCAAAAACAAACTACTAAAAAAAGTTGCTTATGAAATTTTAAAGAGGTCTTGAATTACTCTTTCAGTAATGAGGGGGAAATCTGAAGATGATAAATTGCTGGCTTAGAGCTTTTAGTATTAATACTGGTTTGCTTTTGTTTGGTTTTGGTTTTTCCTAAAACTCAAGTCATGTTAGGAGCTAGTTGCTTAATTTTTTTTTTTTTTTTTTTTTTTTTTTGGTTCTTTTTTTTTCGGAGCTGGGGGACCGAACCCAGGGCCTTGTGCTTCCTAGGCAAGCGCCTACCACTGAGCTAAATCCCCAACCCCTTAATTTTTTTAATATATGAAATTATATTTTTCCTAATGACTTATATTTTATCTCAGTTGATGCATTTTTGGATTGGGGGGGTTGTTGAGATCAGTTTTTGAGACAGGGGCAAGAAAACCAGGCTAGCCTTAAATTTATTTCATATGTATCAAGAAGATGGCCATGAACTCCTAATGCTTCTGTTTGCCAAAATGTTGGGATTGTGGAAATACTTATACTCTGTCTCACCTTTTGGGCAGAGGGAGAGGGCAGTATTGCAGATTGAACTAGAGCTTTATACATGTTAGGCATTATACACAGGAGCTATATCCCCAGCCTCTTTTATATTTCATTTTAAGCAGGCTCTTAATGAGTTCCACCAAGGCTGGCTTGACCTCATTATGTAACCTAGTCAGTCCTTGAAATTATGATCCTCATCTTTCCAAAAACTGGGCGTTACAGGACTGGTTCCTCTGTATATCCCTGACAGTTCTGGAACTCACTGTATACACTGGCCTTGAACTCACAAAGATGCACCTGTGCCTTGACTCCCACGTGCTGGAATTAAAGGCATACAGTACTACCATGCTATTTTAAATTTATATTTGTTTGAGACAGATTCTTATGTAACCCAGACTGGACTTGAACTTGGCTGTGTGCCCAATGTCTGAATTCCTACATCTCAAGTACTGGGTTTATAGGCACCTGCCACTATGACTTAAATGTATTTTGTTGTTTTGTTTGCTTTTTTGAGACAAGGTCTTTCGGTGTAGTCCTGGCTGCCCTATTTATTACATGTAAGTACACTGTAGCTGTCTTCAGACACACCAGAAAGAGAGCATCAGATCTCATTACAGATGGTTGTGAGCCACCATGTGGTGGCTGGGATTTGAACTCAGGACCTCTGGAAGAGCAGTCAGTGCTCTTTTAACCACTCAGCCATCTCTCTAGCCCTAAATGCATTTTTGAAGCAGTTTTGTTTGTTTGTTTTGAGTTTCTCTGTGCAGCTTTGGCTCCCCTGGGACTTTCTCTGTAGACCAGGCTGGTCTTGAACTCTAGATCCGCCTCTGTCTCCCAAGTGCCCAGATTAAAAGGCATGCTTCGCCACTGCCTGGCTGAAGCAGGTCTTTTTTTTTTAATTTGGTAGGTACTTAGCCAGACGATCTCAAACTTGGACATCTGAACAATAGGTAATAAAAAATTTAAAAGGAGCTGGGTTCACGCCTTTACCCTAACCCCAGCACTGGGAGGCAGAGGCAGGCAGATCTCTCTGTGAGTTGAGGTCAGCCTGGTCTACAGAGTGAATTCTAGGACAGTCAGAGATACACAAGGAAACCTTGAAAAACCAAAACAGAAAAAAGGACTCTAAATTTAAGCTCCTTACGGGTTTTAGGGATCTTACTGACAGCTGCCTGTATGGCCTTTATTTTCTTGTATGTGGTCTTGCACTTGTTTAGAAGTGAGCATATCCATGGGGTTGGGGATTTAGCTCAGTGGTAGAGCGCTTGCCTAGCGAGCGCAAGGCCCTGGGTTCGGTCCCCAGCTCCGGAAAAAAAAACAAAAAACAAAAAAAACAAGAAGTGAGCATATCCTAGTCTACTCTTTGGAGTAGTTTACTTGCTTTTTACTGATAGATTTCATTGTAGGATACTTACTTTTATTTGATAGCTTTATTTATTTTAGACTGACTTTGCTCGGTTTGTTAATAATTAATTGTGGCAATTAATTTTTCAGATTGAGTAGTTATTACTCCATGAGAGCATAAAGGAATATGGAAAGCATGTATAATATCTGGATTTCTTGGACCTGCCAGCAGATGAACAATGACACAGAGACTTAATAATTTTATTATAGCTTAGGCTACCTCCTCGCTTGCTCATCCAACTTAAATAACCCCCACTAACCCCTCTCTCACTCCAACTGCCTCCCTGTCCCCATGGATTTCTTCTCCTAGAGACCCTCTCTGAGCCCAGAAGTCCCGCCCTCTCTTTTCTGCCTAGCTATTGGTGGATCAGCTCTTAACATCCAGCAAGAAAGGTGAGGAACCATAAGATTAACAATACCCAAATCCCAGCCTTATTCAGCTCTCAGTCAGTACAGAATTAACATCTGAATAGCATAAAAGACAACCTTCACACCTTGTACAGAAGTCACCCCAACAATGTATCTTAACATTTTTAAAGGGCTAGCAAATGGTTGGCTACCAAACCTGATGACCTAAGCTTGATCCCTAGAACCCACACAGGGGAAAGAGAGATCCATCCTCCTGCAGCTCGTTCTCTGACCTCCACATGTGTGCTGAGGTATATGCACACCCACACATTCTAAAAGTAAATGTCAAAAACACAGCTCTTAAAACCAGTTGTAAATTCAGTACTGCCTTTAAGTAGACCTTAAAGGCTGGGAAATAATCCTCCCTCCCTCTCTCCCTCTCACTCTTCTCTTTTCCTTGACCCTCTCTCCCTTTCCCTCGAATTTCTCCCTCTCCCCCCTTTCTTTCTCTCTCTTTAAATAAAAGCAGAGCCGGGGTTGGGGATTTAGCTCAGTGGTAGAGCGCTTGCCTAGCAAGCGCAAGGCCCTGGGTTCGGTCCCCAGCTCCGAAAAAAAGAAAAAAAAAATAAAAGCAGAGCCAGTAGTTGGTGGTGCACACCTCTAATCCCAGCACTTGTGAGGCAGATGCAGACAAATCTCTGAGTTTGAGGCCAGCCTGGTCTACAGAGTTCCAGGACAGACTGTTAACACAAAGAAACCCTGTCTCAAAAAACCATATATAGGGGGTTGGGGATTTAGCTCAGTGGTAGAGCGCTTGCCTAGGAAGCGCAAGGCCCTGGGTTCGGTCCCCAGCTCCGAAAAAAAGAAAAAGGAAAAAAAAAACAAAACCATATATAGGGGGCTGGAGAGATGGCTCAGCAGTTAAGAGCACCGACTGCTCTTCCAGAGGTCCTGAGTTCAATTCCCAGCAACCACATGGTGGCTCACAACCATCTGTAAAGAGATCCGATGCCCTCTTCTGGTGTATTTGAAGACAACTACAGTGCACCTAATATAATAAATGAATAAATCTTTAAAAAAAACATATATTTCAACAATTACAGGCTTGTTTGTGAAGAATTTAGATGTGTACGGTAATTGTAAGTTACTGCTTTCTGACTAGTTGATGAAATAAATGTCTTGTGGAATGGAATTAATAGCACTTAAATTTCTGTTCAATTTCTATTAAAAAAAATTCTATTTTTAGATGCCTACGATAAAGTTGCAGAGTTCTGATGGAGAGATATTTGAAGTTGATGTAGAAATTGCCAAACAATCTGTGACCATTAAGACCATGCTGGAAGGTAAGTTTATGAAACCTTGGTGTGAAGAAAGAGGGTATACAACTTAAGATGTAACTTAGAAGTATTTACTTGAGCTAGTCTATTATAAGCTTGAGAAGGTAATTTCCTTTCTGCTTTGTGTGAATAAAACCATAAACTATTACAGTGTTGGGGTTTTGTTGTTGTCGTTTTTGTTTTTAAGGTTTACTAGGCAAGTGGCTCACACCTTAAATTCCAGCACTTAGATGAGAGATTGGGGATCTCTGAGTTCTAGACCAGCCAAGACTATATAGTTGAGACAACTGTCTTACAAACAACCAAAAAAAGATTATTGTGTGTGCAGGCAAGCCATGTCACACCAGATATAGTATATTTCAGGAGTAAGTTTTCTACTTTCATTTCTCCTGTCCTACCTTATTGGCTTTTGGTGTGTTTTAGCTTTTTGTTTTAAGACAAGTCTCTCTTTATAGCCCATGATGTCCTGGAACTCCTTGTAGACCAGGTTGGCCTTCTATTCAAGAAAATTCACCTGTCTCTGCCTTCTAAGTGGTGGGATTAAAGGTGTACTCACTATACCTGGCTACTTCGTTGTTTTCTAAATTTTTGTTAATTATGTGTGTATTTAGGCATATAGGTATATATATGCACATGTTTTCAATTGCCTGTGAAGGAGTTAACAGGTGGTTGTAAGCTGCCCAATATGGATGCCAGAAACTGAACTGGGTCTGCTCTAAGAGCAGTACATACACTCTTTTGACCACTAAACCATTTTTCCAATCCCTGTTGCTTACCCCTCCCACTCCCTTTTGAGACTGGGTCTCTCTTGTTTCTGCTACAAATCCTTACCTCTTTGCCACAAAGAATGCTTAGATTACAAATACAAGTTACCACATCCAGCTTCTTATGTTGATTCTGAGGATCAAATTCGGCTCATCTTGCTGACCCTAATGTGACTTTACATATCAGACAATGGTTCCTTTTTGTTTGGTTGGTTTTTAGTTTTTTGAGACAGAATTTCTCTGCAGTCTATCTTGAAACTACCTCTGTAGACGAGGGTGCTTGCCTCTGAGTCCTGAGTGTTGGAATTAAAGGCACATAGCACCATGCCTGACTACAATAATTCATTTCTATTTCAAGTAAATTGGATTTAAAAGTTTTGTTTTACTTTTTTTTTTATCCTTGTTACTGTGCGACCCACTTCAGTGCCAGCAGCCTAAGACAGGGAGGCCAGGCCATGGTTCGGGGCTACAGGTTGATCTAGCACGGGACACTGTTGAGAGGCCCAGAGGAACGGTCCTGCCATAAATCCAAACCCATGCACTTGTTTTACTTTTGTGTTTCTAATGATTAAAATCAAAGCATTTGGAAGGGGGTTGTCTTCTTCACAGCAGCCAAACAGAATGCTTGCCGTTTAGCTGTAGACATTAGCTGTATGGAGTGGGTGCTGTTGAAGACTTAAAAAGTCCACAACTGAAGACTATCTGCATTTCATTTTTTAAAAATTATTTTCTGTGTATGGCTGTTTTGCTTTGCATGTGTATTGTGTACCATGTTCATGCAGAGGTAAGAAGAGGGCATGTGATTCCTTGGAACTACAGCTCTGGATGTGGGGGCTGGGAACCAAATCCAGGTCCTCTGCAAGAGTAACAAGTGCTCATAACTACTGAATTGTCTCTGCATTTAGTTTTTATTATGTGTCTCTCTGTGTGGTGTGTATATGTGCATACCTCAGGACAACTTTTGGGAGTTGGTTCTTTCCTTCTGTTGTGAGTTCTGAAGATCTCTGATCAGTTAGTCAGGCTTCCATGGTAAGCACTTTTTCACCCAAAATGTATTTTTTAAACAGGCCTTTCTTGTTGTCTACTTGTTAACATGATGAAACTTCTGTAACACATTTGTGTGATCGAATAAAGAAGGATAAGAATGGGTCCTGAGGGCTGGGGAGGTGGCTCAGTGGCTAAGAACACTGGTTTCTCTTTCAGAGGTCATGAGTTCAATTCCCAGCAACCACATGGTGGCTCACAACCATCTATAATGAGATCTGATGCCCTCTTCTGATTGTCTGAAGACAGATACATTAAATAAATAGATCTTAAAAAAAGGAATGGGTCCTGAAATTTTGAAAGCTTACTAATTAATATTAATAGTAGATATAGAAAATCTACACACCAGTGTTTGAAGTTGATGGGAGAAATAACTTAGAATATTCTCTGTTAGTTACAAAGTTTTACATAGGAAAGGTCTGCAGCTTATAAATTCTTGAAGGAGGCAGAGAGTAATACAGGTCTAGTGGCCAGTGTCTATAATTTTAGCACTTGGGAGGTTGAGGCCCTAGAACAGGTTTGGGAGTTATAGATAAACCTTAGCTATAAGATGGTGAAAAGAATGTGAAACATAATGTTTGCTCTTAAAGACTTTACAAACTAGGAAGAGTACCAGATACTAAACAAAACTGTCAAGTTTTATGCCAAATGATATTGTAGTAGTATCTTGAGTGGTGTCAGTCCATGTTTTAGAAAGACTATAGTGAGACAGATTTTAAGTTCCATAATTTTGAGAAAAAAGTAGTTAGGATTATTAAGGAAAATTAATCTATAGTGGTGTATGCCAGTAATTACAGCACACAGGAAGATCAAAGCCAGCTTCTACATAGAAAGTTTAAGTCCATCCTGAACTGTCCTCTCCAAAAAGGAGAATTGGGGGGACTAGAAAGGTTGAGTACTGGCTGCCCCTCCAGAAGACTGATGTTCGATTCTCAGCAGCCACACATCTCATACATACCGCAGCTCCCTACTCTCTGCAGCTGTATTCCCTAGGCCATCCAGCACCCTCTTCTGGCCTCTACAGGCACCAGGTGTGCAGGTGGTACATGGACATAACAGACAAATAATCATCCACGTGAAATGCATAGTTTTTTTAAAAGGAGAAATTAATATTTTTAGTAGCCATTTGTCTAGATGGAATAGAATTGTAATACAGTAATTGGTAAAGATGTAAATGAATTTGAGAGGAATATTGACTTAACTTGAATTGTGTTGAAGATGCCTTTGAGGGAAGAGGTAACATTTCTAGGTGCCTGGAGTGCTTGCAACTTGCATAACTAATGTAGGGCCTTTTTTCCCCTCTTGAAGTGCCGGGACTGAACCCGTTATTAGACAAGTGCTCCTCACCTTTAGGTAGAGGACTTGTAATGCACCGGATATGTCTTCTATGTGACTTTAAAATAAAAGCTGGACATGCTTTTTGGTAATTGGTACATGTCATATGGTGCTTAAGTCCTATATTCTGGTAATGAACATTGTAGATCCCTTCAATTAAGCAATTAAGTCTGTAGTCAAGTGCCTGTTGAATGTAGTAGTATGGAATGGTCACAATAAAGAGAAAGTGGTTCAAGTATCTCTGTAAAGATAGCTAAGTAACAGCAGATTTGCTCCCTCAATACTTGTTTTGGCAATGGAAGTATCTTAGTGGTTGATGTGCTGATTTGACCTGTGTTGCTTCAAAGAAGCATTTGCCTTTTTTTTTTTTTTTTTAATTATATGTGAGTACACTGTAGCTATCTTCAGACACACCAGAGGAGGGCATCAGATTCCATTACAGATGGTTGTGAGCCACCATGTGGTTGCTGGGATTTGTACTCAGAACCTCTGGAAGAGCAGTCCGTGTTCTTAACCGCTGAGCCATCTCTCCAGCCCAGCATTAGCCATTTTTAAGAGCATTAGTTGCCTAGAAACTTGTGCAGACTGGCTTTGATCTCAGAAGTAAGTAGATTGATAGATAGCAGTAGTTAAAGGATTTCTTTTCTTTGTATCCTTTGTGGACTTGAAGCAGAATGGTTTCATCTGAAGTACCTGTAGCTTATAGGATTCTAGCCTATCGAGATCTGGAGTTCTTTGAGTTTGGCATCTTACTGCTTTCTTTGTTTTGTATCTGCAGTGTCCCTGATTAGAGTTTCATGTGACTTTAAAAGACAAAATTAAACTTTTTTAAACTGAAGATAATCAGAAGTGAAAATCTTGATAAATGTGCGTGTGGATTGGCTTATTTGTTGAAGTCAGGAAGTGGTATCAGATACAGGTATCTGTCAGAAGACCCTGAAACTAAATAGCTCAAAGGAGTGTGTTTTTCCCTTCATATATGGTCCTAAAGATAAAAACTGCAGCGTATCTGAATATTAGAGAAGCAATTTTTTTTTTAAGATTTTTTTTTCATTTATATGAGTACATTGCAGCTGTGTTCAGACACACCAGAAGAGGGCATCGGATCCCATTACAGATGGTTGTGAGCCACCATATGGTTGCTGGGATTTGAACCCAGGACCTCTGGAAGAGCAGTCAGTGTTCTTAACTGCTGAGCCATCTCTCCAGCCCAAGATGCAATTCTTTTTTTTTTTTTTTTTTTTTTTTTTTTGGTTCTTTTTTTTGGAGCTGGGGACCTAACTCCAGGGCCTTGCGCTTCCTAGGCAAGCGCCTACCACTGAGCTAAATCCCAACCCCCAAGATGCAATTCTTAATAGTCAAAGGACCTTAATATTACTCAAGCCTTCTTCCAAATAGCTTTATATTTAAATAAAGGTAATATTTTATGTTGTCTTTGAATATCAGTATCTCACCTAAAGAGATACTTTACAGTATAGATATTTTAACTATATTTATAGATATAGATCATTTGTTTGGGAAAAGGGGTGACTTATATATGAAACTTGAGGCTTTGCTTTTTGTTTTGTCTTTTGCTTACTCTAAGCTGGGAAGAAGTCTAGGACAAGTGTTGGAATTATGATGAGAGATGATCTCTGCTGAAACTTGTTGTAAAGGATCTCAGGGAATGCTTTGTGCTCAAGTGCAGTGTCCTTTTTGGTTCTCATCTAGACTAAGGGTTGACCTTTTACTTTTCATTTGACTTTTAAAATATATTTACTTTTTTATGTATAAATGTTTTGCCTGCGTGTATTTATGTGCACCCTGTATGTGCAGTCTCTATGGAAGAAAGAACATTGGTTTCTCCTTGAACTGGTATTAGAGACTGTTTTGCAAGTTGATGTAGAGGGGAATCCCCATAAAGCGATTAATCATAGTTGTGTAGTGGCTAAGGTATATGGCAAAGAATCTCAGGCCAAGGATATCTCCAAAGAGTACTTCAAATATAAGAAATGAACCATTAAAAAATTTTGGCTCATTTGAGGGGGGGAAGATTCAGGTTTTCCAGATTGTTGCTCAGTTATCCATACTTCATTAAATTACCAACAAGAATATGCCCCCTTGTCCATCCATACTAGCTAGTTTTATGTCAGCTTGACACAAACTAGAGTCATTTGTAAAAAAGGAACTTCAATTGAAAAAATGTCTTCATTAGCTTGGCCTGTGGGCATTTTCTTGATTAATGATTGTGGGTGGTCTCATTTGTAGGCAGGTAGTCCTGAGAAAGCTGGTTGAACAGGCAGTCAGTCAGTAAGCAGGGGCTTCTATTTTAGTTCTTGCCTTTAAGTTCCTGACCTGGTTCAGTTCTTGTCCTGGCAGGCTCTTACCTGGAAGTATAAGGTGAAATTAATTCTTTTCTCTCCAACTTGCTTTTGGTGTTTTAGCACAGCAATAGAAGTCCTAACTAAGACAGTAGTATGTTGTTACAGAATTGAGAGATAATGGTTTCGCTCTCCTGATTTTCTTAGATTTGGGAATGGATGATGAGGGAGATGATGATCCTGTTCCTTTACCAAATGTTAATGCAGCAATTCTAAAAAAGGTAAGTGATTATCTTGTTTTTCTTATTTTGGTACTGGGGATTGAATTTAGGGTCTCAAACATGCCTAACATGATCTGTTAGTAAACTAAGCCCCAGCCCAGGTAAGATTTTTTGGGGGGTGGAGTTTGTTTTATTTCTTTGGTTTGTTTTTTTATTTGTTTATTTATTCATTTGTGTTTTCTAGACAGGGTTTCTCTGTGTAGCCCTGGCTGTCCTGGAACTTACTCTGAAGACCAGGCTGGCCTTGAATTCAGAGATTGACCTGCCTTTGCCTCTTGTGGTGATATTAAAGACGTGAGGCACCACCTCCTAGCTTGGTTTGTTCTTTTTAAGATGGAGGTCTTGTTTGATAGCTCAGGCTGGCTTTGAACTTGGAAGAAATCCTACTGCTGCCTGTGGATGCTAGAATTGCAGGCATGTGCCACCATACCTTTCTAGACTTCTTAATGAACTTAGGTTATAGTCATTCCATTGTTTCTTTGTATGAATGAGTAATTTGGTTTGTGGTATATGTGCATATGTGTTTTGGCTGTGAACCTGAAGACAGAGGAAGACAGATATCCTGAACGTTCCTTGTTTATTTTCTGAATCTAGAGGGAGACTGTTAAGCAAGCTCTCCAATATTACCAACACTAGGAGTTGCAAGTGCATTGTCTCAGTGTTTTTATGTACATACTGAGGATTCAAAATGGGGTCCTTGTGCTTCTTCAGCAAGTACTCTTACTGACTGTGCTATCTTAGCTGGGGGGGGGGGCGGTGAGAACGTGTGTATCAGTCTGTATGTACGTACACGATAATTAAGTTTTTGGTTTTTGTTTTTTTAAATTGACTCTTAACTTTTTGTTGGGTCACCTTTAGCTAGTTCTCATCACAGTGTAGTGATGTCTGCCCCCCCCACCCCCCCAATTGAACTGAAAGTCTTGTAATAGAATGCCAGAAGAATTTGTTGTTGTAGGTCATTCAGTGGTGCACCCACCACAAGGATGACCCTCCTCCTCCTGAGGATGATGAGAACAAAGAGAAGCGGACAGATGATATTCCTGTTTGGGACCAAGAATTCCTGAAAGTTGACCAAGGAACACTTTTTGAACTTATTCTGGTATGTTAATGTATAAAGTAGTTCTATTGCAGAGTCTTCGTCTATTGAAGGATTGAATTGGCTATGTGCATTGATCGTCAGCTGTGGATACTCTCATGTGCAATGTAATATATATTAGTAGTTACATTAAATGTAATGGTTAAGCACTTTTGAGAGTTAGAAATATCAGGTCAGATAAAGCAAAACTATTTTGCTGCCTTTGTGAAACAAACATTACTGCAGGCACAATTAAAATGTAAAAGAGTATGTTAACACAAATCAGAAGAAAGCTGGAGTGGTAATATTTTGAAGTTAAGAGGGCTATTTTCATAATGATAAAGGGGATTGATTCTTTAAGAGTAATAGTCATAGACACCTAGAAGCAGAACTTCAAAAAGTGAAAAAAGAATGAAACACAAAAGTCAATACATAGTCGTGCAGGTATAGAAATTCCAATCTTGCTTCTCAGTAATTGTAACAAGTGGACAGAAAACCAGGTCAGGAACACTGCTGAACAGCTTGTCTCAATTTATGTGTAGGATGTTATATTTAATTATGGCCATATAAATTCTTACCAGGATAGACTAAGTTCTGGGCCATACAAATCCCAGATGTAAAAGTATTCAAGTTATACAAAATGTGTTCTCTGACCTCAGTGGTAGAAGCGTGAAAAATGTTTGAAGCTGGGTGCAGTGTTGCATACCTTGAATATAGAATAGGGGGCAGGGTTGAGTTTGAGGCCAGCCTGGTCTACATAGCATGTTTTAGGATATTCAGGGCTACATAGTGAGGCCTTGTCTCAAAGTAAAATCTGGGGAAAAATTGTGAATATTTGAATATTCAGTAATTTCTTACTTAGTAATTTGTAAGCCAAAGGAAAATTTTAAATTAGTATTTTAATTGAATTTAAATAAACTTAAAATTCAAGATAAAGGTAAAGCAGTGTGTCAGAAGAAAGCTAGTGAAAGGCGAAGTTACATTGAAAATAGCATTAAAGGGCAGAGAATTTCAGAGTTCATTAAGTGAGGTATCATTTTAAGCTCCATTTGATGTAAATTGTTAATCTCAAATATTCAGTATATATGACTAAAAGCCAGCTATCATTTACAGGCTGCAAACTACTTAGACATCAAAGGTTTGCTTGATGTCACCTGCAAGACTGTGGCCAATATGATTAAGGGGAAAACGCCTGAGGAGATTCGTAAAACCTTCAATATCAAAAATGACTTTACTGAAGAGGAGGAGGCCCAGGTAGGTAGCCTGTCTTCGATTACTTTTTAAAAAGAAACTGGAACGCAATACCAAGACCAAAAAAAAAAAAAAGACCATCATAGTCTTGGGCTAGTTCTGCAGTTATTGGGGCACTTAGCGAGAATGCCTTTGAAGTTCCATGATAACAGGGGTCATGATGGCAAATGCCTTTTATCCCAGTACTTGGGAAGCCGAGATAGACTGAGTTCCAAGGGCATCCAAGGCTACACAGAGAAACCTATCTCAGAGAGCAAAAGAACCAGTAACAACAAAAGTCTTGACACAGAGGCATTATGGTCATCTCTGTCTCCTGTGGTCTATCTCTAGATCTATGCCCTTAGGTGAGAGAGATCTTGAAGACTTTAATTTTAATTCATGAGTGTGAGCATGGTGCCTAGAAATTGGAGTTATAGGTGGTTGTGAGCTGTGGGTGGGGGTGGGATAGGAATTAAGCCTTTGAAGATAACAGCCTTAACAGTGTGATGCTGTTCTTTTTTTAAACATAAGAAAAATTTTGAACTGAAGGGGTTCTTCATTATCAGATTATCTTTTTTTTTAACCTGTGATATTTTTATAAGACATAAACTGTTGGCTTTAGAGCTCAGGGCCTGATAGTACAAGAGTGGATGGGTTGGGTTTGCTTGCCAGCTTAGAAGTAGGGCTAGAGCTCTCAGTTGCATCTGCTGTTCACTGTTAAAGTTAGTCATCAAGTCTGTTTTTACTTAGCCTAGTATTTCCCCAGTTTTCCATGTTCCTCTCTCACGTGACACAGGCTACTGATGATAAAGACAGTATAGGTAGATAGTGCTTCGTCATCTCAGAAAAGACCACTCAAGGTATTGCCTTGTCTGTCTCTTCTAGGTACGCAAAGAGAACCAGTGGTGTGAAGAGAAGTGAACTGTGCCTGTCACTGTAACACTAGAAGGGTTGTTCCAAATGCTAGTTGCACTGCTCTGTTTATAATTGTTAATATTAGAGATCAGTAGACAAACACAGCCTTGTCCTCACTGCATGTGTAGTTCCAGTACAGATCAGACCTGTGGCTGAGTTTCTTCTATGAGCAGAAGTTTCCTCTTCCCACCCACCTCCCCATTACTCTGAATAAAACCCAACTATGGGTTCTCTGTGGAAAGTGGCATTTTGGGCTCTCTCTTTCTGTAAAGTGATTTCTGCCTCTAGTTCATTGTCCAGTTAACTTCAGTGAGCCTTTCAAAGTTGGCATTGTAAATAAAACAACTTAGAAGTATGCAGAAATAAAATTAACAAAACATTTGTTCATGAATCGGAAACTGGAACAAGGCAACTTGAAGTTAACGGTGCGGATGTCTTCCGACCTCTATGCTGCTGGTAAGCTCGTGTGCAGCTGGGCTCTCTTAA
Source organism: Rattus rattus (assembly GCF_011064425.1). NCBI lineage: Eukaryota > Metazoa > Chordata > Mammalia > Rodentia > Muridae > Rattus > Rattus rattus. The sequence continues at coordinate 34,742,614 of NC_046162.1, forward strand.
TTGGATCTGAGGCCTTGTTTTGTCTTTTTGGTTTTTTAATCTTCTCAGCTTTGAATATGTTGCCTAGAGACTTAGTTTACTACCCAGTTTGTGGTTTGGGAGGGGGGACTGTAACTCAACAATTTGTTAGCTTTTCAATTAAAAAAGACACTTACTTCATGTGGTATGTCATCTTTTTATCATTGTTCCCGTACAGGGAAACACTATTTGCATGTAAAAATTAATTTAACCTTTAACATTAAAGTGTATGGTAAAACTCAGAACACAGCCATCCTAAGTACAAGATGCTTTTCAATAAAAAGTAGTACAATAGGTAGTAAACAGTTGATTTTGTGGATGTAAATGTGTTTCTTCACTTAATGAATTAAGTTTGGTTATTTTTTAATTGAAGAGAATCTTGCTGAGTGGTGGTGCCCACACCTTCAATCCCAGCACTTGGAAGGTCAGCCTGGTTTATAGAGGAAGTTCTAGGATAGCCTGGGCTACAAAAAGAAGCCCTGTCTCAAAAAGCAAAAGAAAAAAAATCCAAGAGATTCTTAAGCAGTTTGTCTTTCACTGGAGGCTGTTAACATTTATGCTACTTGTGAAGCCAATACTTAGTCCTTTTTTTATTTTTATATTAAAATACTTAATTACATTAAATTTTTCACTGTGTGTGTGCGTGCGCTGACAACTTGTCAGCTGTCTCCTACCACCTGTGTGTCCCAGAAATCAAGCTCAGGTTGGCCACTTTTACTTAGCCATTTTGTTGCCTTACACCTCCCTTTGAAACCCCCAACCCCTACCCTCTCTTCTTAATACATAACTGCTCAGCCACTGTTTTTAGCTTCCTTTATTGTAGAAAGGTTTTTTCCTTACTTATTCTATAATGCTGAATATTGAACCTATGGCTTTACACATGTTAAATGCTCTCTTAGAGCTACATTGCTAGACATTTTCTTTTCCTGTTCAGGCTCTCATTTTGTTTTTTGCTAGCTAATGACATAATAACACATAATCACGTTACTTTACATACATTCTTGTCACAGTTGCTGTGAAACACACTGGACTAGATTATCACTTTATACAGCAATTTGGTTCTTCCCTTCACTTTTCATTTTTCGAAAACACACCCTACCTAGCATAGTCATAAATGTTGCCTTTTAATTCCTATTTAGTTTCTTTATTCTCAGATACAAGGCTTAGCCATATATGTTTAGGCTGGCATTGACTCAGGATAGGGTCCTCTTGCCTCAGCCTCGAGAGCACTTGGAATTTGAGATGCACACCACCATTTTGGTTCCCTTTAGTTTTCTACACAGAAATACAATACTATAACATACATGTCATCTTGTTTAGTCTGGTTCTGCCATCTTTGAGTGTAAGAAGTCTTTACATTTGAATTTGAAACCTTGGTTAAAATATTAAAAATATAGCTAAGTGGTGGCAGCAGATGCTTTTAATCCCAGCACTCAGAAGGTAGAGGCAGGCAGATCTCTTGCAGGTTCAAGGCCAGCCTGATTTACAAAAGGAGTTAGTTCTAGGATAGCCACAGCTACACAGAGAAACCGTGTTGTGAAAAAGAAAGAAGATAGGAATAGGACCTATAAGGTGGTTGAGTAGATAAAAGTACTTGCCCCAAGGCTAATGAACTGAATTTGATCCACAAGCCCACAGAATGGAAGGAAGAACTAACTCCTGTGGGTGCTCTGCCACTTGCATGCCTGACACAAAAGCACGCACACTAATAGCCAGATGGTGGCACACTCAGGAGGCAGAGACAGTGGGAATCTCTGAGTTTGTGGACAGCCTGGTCTGTAGAACTAGGACAGCAAGCTTACACAAAGAAACCTAGTCTAGAAAAACAACACACACACACACACACACACACACACACAGAGGGAGACAGAGAGAGAGATAAATGGAAATAAAATAGGCTAAGAAAGTATAAAATATTATCTGGCTTTTTTTTTCTTAAAGAGCATTGTCCCTTGTGATTCTGAAGAAATTTAAGGGTCCGGCCCCCATTGTATTGGTTTAGGAAGAAAAGGGAAGTATAATAGTACAGTGTTAGCTGGAGTGTTTCACTTGCCAGTTACTGCTATAATAAACAGTATATTTACCCAGCTTAGTAACCCTGCTTGTGTCAGGACAAACCCAAGTCTTTACTAAAGCTCTAGGATTACTGTTACATATTGTGTTTATAAAGCAAGTGTCAACTTCCAGGAAAAAAGAGCCAAAAGGGTGGGGAAATGCCAAGTCTTGTTATGGCCCAGGCTAATCTCAACTCATGGACATAGCATCTCTTAAAGACTGGAATTGGGGTCTGTGGGATGGGAGGAGTGTTAGCATTGATCTCATGCTGCTTTGAGATTTAGGGACATCACTATCTGTATTTAAAAGATGAAGTGGACAGAGGATATGCTGTATTTGTGTTTTCTCCTTAACTTTGAAAGCTATAGCCTGGTCCTCTTTCCTGATGGCTGTCATAGACATCTCACTATATAAGATACTGCTATATTGGCTCCTGTCAAACTTCTATTTGTCAAGAAGCTGAATTCTGCTCCATAGTCTCAACATGATTCCTACTTTAGACAAATGAAAAATAATCATAGGATTCAGATTAATAGATCTGATAGTTTATGTAAGGGAAAACGGACAATTTGGGTCTAGTGTTCTGCAAACAGGTTCTAGGTCTGGTGTTGAGCCCTTTTCCATGCTGGCAGTGGGATCTGTGCCTCCCCATTCCACTTCCCGTCAGGTACTCACTTGTTGTGTGTTCATATGTTCATAAATATTCATATGTTGAACTCAAAGGACAACTTTGAGGTATTGGTTCTCTCCTTACACCATGGTGGGGCTTGAACTCAAGCTGGCATACTTTGCAACAAGCACTTTTACTAGCTGAGCTATCTTGCCAGCCCTCATTTCTTTCTTTTTTTTTTTTAAAAAAAAATTATTTTATTTATATAAGTACACTGTAGGTATCTTCAGAACTCATCAGATCCCATCCATTACAGATGGTTGTGAGCCACCATGTGGTTGCTGGGAATTGAACTCAGGACCTCTAGAAGAGCAGTCAGTGCTCTTAACCACTAAGCCATCTCTCCAGCCCCCTCATTTCTTCCACCAAGTATTTTCCAGGCTCTCACCCATTATCCATAGCAGCTAGACCTTACTCTCCAGGGGTGCATTTATTCTTTCATTGGTTTGAAGACAGCCTTGACTGTCCTGAAATGTGGGCCTCTACTGCACTGCTCCCTCCCCTATTTAAACATTAACATGAAGGCTGACTTGAGGCTGGAGTCTTGCTCCACTGCTTGAATCCTGCATGGCCCTGAGGAAGTTGAGAATGGTGTCTGCTATGGTTTTACCTTTTAAGTCTTTTTATGATAGTCAATCCAGGACTTGGAAGCCACTTGATGGCAGGGCTTACTGTTACTTAGCACTGTTCATGCATTCCTCTACAAGGATCAGAAGTGAGGAAAAGTACACAAGTTAGGTGCTGGATGAGAATGAGGGGAAACTTATGAGCCTTGTATTTGAACCCAGGCTTTTGTATATGATAGGTGAGTACTCTGACAATGGAGCTACATCCCCAGACAGGGGACTTGTTGATCAACCTTTAGGCTTAATTAAGGAAATACATTTTATTGTATCAGATTGGTGATTGCCAGCTAGAATTGAGGAATGTCAGATTTTGCCTGTACCCATAAAAAGTGCATAGCTGCCACCTGCAATGCAGTGCTTTTCAGTGCTTCAAACTCTGGCTGTTTGGCCTGTCAGCTTTAATTTTATGCACACAGCTTTCCTCAAACCCCCTCTGAGGATTTGATCCCAAGGCCTTGTGTATATTAGCTCTGCTAATGAACTACATCCTTAGCCCTTCTCATAATTCTTATGTCCTAGAAGTACCTTGGAAATACCGTAGTACCTACTTCACAGATCTTTTATTTTTAAAAATTTTATACTTGTGTGCAAAAACATGTACATTAAGGAGCTCATATGAAGGTCAGAGAACAACTTAGTCATTTCTCACCAGATCACGCTTGGCAGCAAATTCTTTACCTATTGAGTCAACAGGACATTATTGAGGTAGGGTCTCATTATGTACTTGAAGAAGGCCTTGAACCTCGAATCCTATGCAGTGTTGTTGGTATTATTGACTTTTTAAATTCCTAAAGCTTGAAGAGCTTCCCCCTGTCCTAGCTTCTAGCTCAGTGTTTATCCTTGTTTTGTGTGTTCCATCTCAAGTTCTGGGATTATAGGACTGGAAGCACTGAAGAACTTTAAGAAAGCTCTGAAGAGACCCTAGTCTTCCTAACTACAGAGAATGCCACCTGAGCTTTATGTAGTTAATTTGGGGTCTTAAGTTCATTACATAGGCCTGGTAAGTCAGATTTGACATGGTCTTGTAATTCTTGCCCCTTCCGTTTTCTGCTGATCAGAGGCAGGAAAGAGCAGAATGTAAAGTGCCACCCCATTTCTCTCTACAAAGCCAGGCCTTCCTATCCCTGCCCTTTGTTTTCTGAACAAGGATAGGCAGAGATTTCCCTTAGGCTTCCACACACAAAAGAACTTGAGATATAGTTGTATCTCAGAAGAGTTCAGTCAACTGGGCTTGGAAAAGAGGGAAACTTCTGCCTTCACATTGGGAGACACAGTGTCAATTGCAGCTTTGATAGCTTGCATGGCCCAGCTCTCACTGACCATTCAGCACAGAATGTGAAGCGGTTGTAGCAGAAGGGAGCAGTTAATGTGCAGGGAAGTCCTAATTGTCTTGGGATGGGTCACCAAGGCTAGGGAGGAAATCTTGTTCTCTAATGACTTAGAAAGTTGGGTTCTTGGTTGCTTGCAGGATGAAATGGTGTGATATTTGAAGTTGAATTAGGTTTCCATTCTCTAGTCCTTAAGACCTCCTCAGGCCTCAGGAATGTAGTACTGTGAATTGGGAGGCTTCAAATTTTGTTTTCGGAGTCTGTTTTTCTGAAGAGTTGCTTAAATTCTAACAAAGTTGCCAATGTCTTCTCTCCACCACACACACACACACACACACACACACCCCAGCTCTGCCCTCCACAAAGAGTGTATTGTTCATGTACCCAGTGTACTATAAAGGATACACCAGATCAGATACAAAAAACCCCAACTTGCATCTGGTAAGGTTTTAAAAAACAAAACATGTAGGCACACAGCCAGAGCAGAATTCTTCAAAACTGGACAAATGCAGATGTCCAAAGATTACCTGATCATCTTTAGCATCTACCCAGAAAAAGGTTAAAGTCCCAGGTTACACACAACTTCCAGTGTCCTACATAAGTACTTTGAGAACTAAAAGTTGCAATGCAGAATAATGGTCTGGTGACTATCCTTAAACATTAATTATTTAATGGTTGACCTACTGAGGTGGTGTTTGTACCATTTACATTCATGATGGAGCTCTAGAAGTTAGCAGCACAGTGTACTTTAACATGCTGTACCTGCATGTAAAAATGTAGCTACTATTCAGACTTCACAGGTCTTATACTTAAGTGCCTAAAAAGGCAGTCAGCCCTTTTAAGAATGGAGCAGTCTTTGTGTAGGATTTAATAACATTAAACTTTAAGATTGGACTGTGTGTTTTTCTCCAAGTTAGTTTGAAGTGCCTTTTCTTCTGTCCTTTAGGAAAGTAGATCTAAATACACTTCAGGTTGGACTGTCCAATGTCTGGACAGCGACTGCCAGCTAGCGCATTGGTGCACAAGGTTACTGGGGAGTAGGCCAGCCTGCCTTGACTGTAGTGTCAGGATTAAAAGCAGAGGGGTTGGGGATTTAGCTCAGTGGTAGAGCGCTTGCCTAGGAAGTGCAAGACCCTGGGTTCGGTCCCCAGCTCGAAAAAAAAGAACAAAAAAAAAAAAAAAAAAAAAAAAGAGTTGAAAAGTTGAGCTCAGCTGTGGTAATCAGGACCAAGCCCCTGTCAAGAGATGTTGTGATTTTTGTTTTTTTCAGTTTGGCAGTCTTGGAATCTTTGTTCATACTAAGAGATACACTCCAGGTTTTGTGACCGAAGAGAAGGAACATTAGTAGGTACTGTTAACTGAGAGCTGCCGTGCTGGTGCTGGGAATTAACCTGGATTCTCTGCAAGAGCAGCAGTGCTAGGCCACCTTGCTGTTAATTGAAACAGCTTATTATTCAGTCAGGCTTTGAAAAACCAAGTAAAAAGAATCTTTATTCTCCTGTTTAAAAAAGCTTTTCTATGGTAATGCATTAACAATACAAAAATATTTGAATACAACAGTTTTTCTTTTTGAGAAAAGGTCTATGTAGCCCTGGTTGCCCTGGAATTCAGAGGTCTGCCTGCCTCTGTCTTCCAAGTGCTGGGGTTATAGGTACGCACTGTCACACTTGGTCAGACTTCTTCAAGACTTCTAACACTACACTAGAAACATGATCTTTGGATTGAGAAGTGAGCGACTAAAGTAGGAACTAAAGGGCTTTGTTTTTTTGTGGAATACTTGGATAACCCCTTTTCTTTGGATTCAGGCTATATACAGTGAAAATGCAAAAAAAAAAAAAAAGTTAAGTTAAAACAAAACTTGTTTTTCAAGGCTCAAGGTTAAGTTTGGCTCAAAGAGTTTCTAGAATGTGGCAAGGAACCATGTCCACCACAAAGAGGTTTTATGGGCTCCTTGCTTTAGTTGGAACAGATCTCTACCTTCAGCCCCACAGAGAAACTGAAGCTGGCGGGTTCTAACTGCTGAAGGATGGGCTCTGGCTGTTGGGATTTGCCCTCTCACAGCTGCCCAGGAGCTGACTCAGCTGACACAGATGAGCTGGAAAGGAACTGGGAAGAGGCTGGCAGAGAAGGGTGCACACTGAATTTAGGCCAACTTTAACTTATTGCCTGTAGTTTCTAATGCTAGTGAGCTTGTCAGGAAAGACTGAAATGAAAGCTGACTACTGCCCACCAGTAGGGAGGTCAGTGTTGTTGCCAAGGTTGAAAGGCCTAAAGTATCCTATTCCCTCCTCTTGCAAACTCCTGAGAACACAGTAAGACACTTCCTCTGGCCCAGCTTGGGAACAGCAGCTGTTTTTTGTAAACAGAGCTTCTCAGTTTCCTTAAGAGAGAAGCATTATTGTTTGTGTGGCTGGTCAACCACAGAGTTATTTTGTGTGACAGACCAGGTATTCTTGGTCCAGAAGTGCTGGCATGGAGAAGGTATGGCAGAAGGCAGAGGAGCACTTGTAGAGTAGGCAGCTGACGAAGTCAGTCTACCCATCTGACCTACAGCCAAAACAAAACCTACTAGGGACAATAGGGATGTCCAGCCAGCAATAAGAGATATGGCTGTCATAGGCAGCAGGATCCCCTTTAGATGATACAGCTACATAGATCTGATCCCCCACCTCTTGAGGGGATGTTGTGTAGCCTTTGAAATCTTCACCACCTTAAGAGGGCCCCTATCTGGTTCCACGTGAGCTGGTCTTGTTGCCTCCTTCTGAGTTAGGGGTGGGAAGCCAGGTGCTCTGTGCCTAGCACGCAAAGCTGTTAGGCTGCCTGTCTCTGAGATTCTTGTTGCTGTATTTGTGCATTCTGGAGGGTGCTGTGGGGGGTCTTTGGAGACTTAGGGGCTGGAAGAGTGAGAGCTGCAGAGCAACCTGAGAATGTTGGTGCTGGTTCCACTGGGCAGGCAAGCAGTTCTGTGGGGAAGGTGGGCAGCAGAAGGTACGAGGGTGAGTCCTGGGGAGCTGGGGACCTGGGACAGCCTACAGCACTGTCATCGGAAGGAACGGGGCTGGGGCAGCGGCCTTCTCCGGGTAAGTACCGAATGCATTTCTTTTTCCTCCTAGGAATAGTGAAGAGAGTTATCTGTAAACAGAGGGTGAATCCATAGTCACACATCACACCAGAAAATGGCTGTCCTTGAACAGGCCTGCTAACCACTCTGTCCTCTCTCCATGGCCAAGGAAACTATGCCCATCTTTCAGCCCCACCTGGCCCAGACCCAAGATAAGTGCAATTACACAGAACAGCCACAAGGTGGCAAGAGGAATCTTGTGTTGTAGGCCTGTGGGCTGCTTCCTCTTTTCCAGGGGAACCGACTCTTAGTTTGGGTCTATTGTAGAGATTCTATGGGCATTATTAAGGCAAGGTTGACTGTGATGCTTGTAAGTAATCTAGCATGTTGGGGGCAGTTTGTCTTTTGTTCTTTTGCTTTAGACAGGGTCTTCCAGTGGTGCTGGCTGGCCTGCCTTAGCCTCCTGAGGGCTAGGGTTCCAGGTATACACTTGTCCCCAGCCACAATCTGTCTCAATAGCACACGTGGATGGAATAGGACTTCTTCTAGGGATGGAGTCTCTATTTCCTATTGTGAGCACGACACACATACACTTCCTCTTTGTTCTTGGATGCTTCTCTCCCTGTATCCTGTGTCTCCTCTTTTTGGTGTTAGCAGATCTAAGATGGCAGTCACACACTGGTGATCAGACTATTTCTAGGAGTCTGATACTATCACCTTGTATTTCTTAAGCAGGAATTCTATTTTAAAAATGTGAGGGAATTTGTGGAACTTAATCACTTTGGAGCTAAGAGTAGGGGCTTCAGTCACCTAAATGTATGACAGGTTTGTTTCCTAAGGATTTGGTAAATCTGACTGATACCAGACCCACCTTTGGTTATGTGTGTGTCTCCTTTTCTACTTGTCTGCCTAGACCAGACATTTCCACAAGCAGTGCTCAACATTCACTTGTATTAAGAGACAAGGGTTCCCTTCTCTCCAGGGCTTGCTAGGGGACTGAGGGACCAAAGGAAGGGCTGCAGACCCGGCAGAACATGTGCAATAAGGGAAGCAGCTTGAAGCAAAGGGAGAATGATGGTGGGGACAAACCCACCTGCACGGACCACACCAATCCGTCTGCTGGTTGAGGCCAAAGCGAGCACGACATTTCTTAGGCGAGCCAGGGTCTGCTCACACCCATGCCAGAGGGGCAGAACAGGGCAGAGGGCGAGCAGGCAGGCAGCAGGGCAGAACAGGGCCCAGAAAGAAGAGGTAACATCAGTGTTAGCCAGTTACAGACACCCCATAGCCCCCACAGGCAGAATGGACCTTCCCATGGCATAGCTAGACCCAGGGGAAGCCTTAGGACCCAGAGCAAGGTGTAAGGAAAGGCAGTCACCCAGGTGGGCAAAAGAGTCAGTGGGAAGAATGATGGAGTGTGGAGGTGGTCTTCATGCTGTCCTCCCTTTCCCTTGGCCGAGCATCCGAGCATGGAGGCTCTAGTACTGCACAGGGGCCTTTAGGGCTTCTACGTTTTCTATCTTGGGGCTATCCTCTTCCCCCAACTACCTGCCTATTTTATGCAGTTTTTCTAAATAAAAATGTCCCATCTCTGGCCCATGTTCCTAATAAGGCTAAAGGAATATACAGCATAATTATATCTAATGTTCCACACTTACATAGAAAGGGGTAGGAATTTTTTTCCTGTCCTGTTCCAATCCTGGGCTCCAGCTTTTCTGTATGGGAGCAACACAGCTGAGAATGTACATCATAGTCTGTCGTCTAAATCATCAGTGTTGGGACAAGAATAAGGCCTATAGCAGGATGAGTTCACTGGGTTCTCTGCAGTCCTATGTACTGCCATGAGAAATGGGAACGAGTGGTGGAGAAATTGTCTGGTACCTGTCAGCAGGCTGTGTGATTACTATTGGGTCCTGGCTAACATTTTTGGTTTAGACAGAACTTTATGATCAGTTCCTCATTAGCTTTTCTGGTGGAACCTAACTGAGCAGGGCTGGCAAAGGTGGCATAGAGGTGTATCATGTGCTTCTGCTGTCTGTTCCTACATTAAGCTGCTACTTGCATGGAATTAGACTTAAGAGATGCAGATTTGTTTCCAGAGCCCTTCAGGCACTGAAGGTTTGTGGCTGAGGATTCCACCCCACCCTCTGGGCCAGAGCAGGGCTGCTCTTGAAATGGGAATGTGGAGAGGAACCTCTATACTACTGAAGCAAGGCCTCACCTGTGGTGGATTCTTGATGCTTTTCCCTTGACCGCCTCTTCTTCTTTCCCTGCAGAACAAGGAGTGGTTGGTTCTGGGAGGTAGACAATGGGCTATCTGCAGCCTACTGCCTCTAGGACATAGACCTCTCCTACTTGGGGACTCCTCTTTCTTGCCTTTAGTTCTTACAAGGCTACAGAAGGCAGGGTACGATTAGGGGGTCCCTCTCCCTCTCAATCTTATCTCCCCTTTGAGTACAGGAGGGATTTCCAGGCCCCTTCCTTCCCCTTCTCATGTGGCCACACTAAATACTCAGCAACAGTTCCATGAGTGAATGCATTCTGGAGTGGAGAACCATCTTTAAGGGAAGTTGTTTAAGCTTTCTTCTGATAGTCAAGACCAATTCCCCTTCCTATGTTGAGGCTGCTGTCTTGGGTATAATAAATATCTCAAGGGCTCCCATACCACCCCCATGATGTATTGCTAGCTACTTACGTAGTTATCCCGTGCTGACCAGCCTGGGTATAACTGCATGTGCAGCTGCCTTTCCTTGCGGGCCAGCTCATAGTACTTGGCTTGCTCTTCTCGAGATAGTGCATGCCACTGCAACAGGGAAGCAGGCGGATGGGGTGCATCGGGAAATGAGGACACCATACCAGGGTGAAAAGGGTTGGAGGCAATCCCTGCCAGCCCACCTGCCAATGGCCTTACCCTGCGACCCAGGATCTGGTTGATGGCAGCGCTTTCCTTGAGTGTGCACTCCGCAATGACCTTGGCTCTCATCTCCTTCATGTAAAGCATGAAAGCATTGAGGGGCTTTTTGATGATTGGCTTCTTCGCCTCCTTCTCTGCCTTGGGTTCTGCCTGTGTTTTCCTAAGGTACACAACCAGATTACATTACTTAGAAAGTAGCCTCCCCCTTTCACCCCACCACGCCTCCACCTAGCAGTGGACATAACCTAAGCCCACCACCTTTTGTTCTTTTTGTTCAGGGCTTCTCTGTGTATCCCTGGCCGTCCTGGAACTCACTATGTAAAACAGGCTAGCATCGAACCCAGAGATCCCCCTGCCTCTGCCTCCCAAGTGCTGGGACTAGAGGCCAGCTCCACCACTCTTTACTCTTTCTTTTTTTTTTTTTTTTTTTTTTTTTTTTTTTTTTTCTTTTCGAGCTGGGGACCCAACCCAGGACCTTGTGCTCAAGCTAGGCAAAACGCTCTACCACTGAGCCAAATCCCCAACCCCCACTCTTTACTCTTTATGTAGAATTTTCTAATTGCCTCCCATGAGCGAGCAGAGAGTAACTGTTCCTTTCAAGAATGCTGTAGCCAAGTGGGAAAAGCACACAGACTAATCCCCTTTCTCAAAAAAAAAAAAAAAAAAAAAATTGTTCCTTATCCTTCCCCACCCACACTTGCTTTTGAAGATTACAAAACACAGTAATAATGGACAATGCCAGAGCCACAGAACAGCTGGGCAGGGCTCTCCAGGCTGTCCTTTGAGGTGCATGTCCTGGCTGACCAAAGCACTCTGTTCATCTGCCTGGCTCGCACCTTCTTGTCCCCTTCTCCCAGCCTATATATTAACTCACAGGTTTCTGTCATATGGCTGCAGCTCCTGCTTCCCTGAGGAGGGCACAATGGCCGGGTGAGGGATGGCTGCTGGGTGCCCAGGTACACCAGATCCCAGCATCAAGGATGGGTGGGTGAACCTGAAGGCAGAAGAAAGCAACACTAAACTAGAAATTTGGTCTCAGCTTTGAACACATATGGAAATCCGTGCACAGAGAACACAACTGACAGTTACTTTATACTCACTGGTCTAGACACAGGTACACACATATGTATGCACAGACACTGCAAAAGACTCACATGTGCTATTCAGGCAGTTGTTAATCCTGCCCCTATGGATAAGTGTGGCAGCCTATCGCTCACTACCTTTGGGCCTTTGCTCTCCACTTCATCCTCCAGGCTCCCCTCTTCACAACAGACTGACTTTTTAAAAGAACACTTCTGGCTCCCTTCAGCTCAAGGTATACTGCTATATACAAGAGAAAAAAACCTCAAGCCTGCTTCTTGGGGCCTTTACAGCCCCACCTCGGCACCCCTACTACATTTCCTCATCTTCCTATTTCCCTGTCACAGTCATCACCCCATCCTTCAGTTAGCTTCAGTTTCTCTACCTTTTTCAGGAATTGCTTCCCACAATCCTCTCTGAGCCATCATGCCTGGTTGGGGCCCCCTTAAGGCTTGTCTTGAGCCCAGCTGACCCATTCCGCTGTTGGTGCTGTATCTCTACCTCTTACTCATGGCATGTCTAGTGCTAGGTCTGTCACTAGAATGAGCTATATGAAGGGGCGCATATATCGCCATCACCCCCCACCCGCACACCCCCTTTCCTGCTTTGATGTACAGATTACTCTAGTTTGCTGCTTACAGAGGTCTAAGCAGGCAGGCTCTACCAGACAGCACTATCTAACAGGTACTGCCTTGGCTTGGGGAGAGCTCAAAGGATACCTCAGCAAGGGTGACCAGTAGAGCTGTCTTGGCTGCTCTGGGGGGGTGGGGGTGCTCTGTCCAGTGTGTCTTAGGCTGAGACTTCTGGTTGAATCTTCAGGCACAGAACAGCATGAGACTCCAAAGTTATAGACAGACAGATGGACAAACAACTAACACAGGGTAAGCACTGGCCTGAACACAGCCCTGTGTGGCCATTGAAGCCTGGGCAACAGGAAGCAGGAGCCTGGCTGCAGGGGTAGGGGACTCACCTGGGATAGGGGGCGCCAGGGGCTGCAGTGGGGGCAGGGAAGTGCTGTCTATATCCGCAGGAAGGGGACAGGGGGTAGAGAGGAGGGCTGGGCCTGTGGTTGGGAGAGACAGCTGTTAGCCGTCTGACTGCTAGCCAGACATGAGGAAGGACTTATGTGCCTTGTGTGGTGGGACTCATACATAGTTCTCCATGTATCTGGCAGCCTGCTATCGTATGCTTTCTACTGACACTGTCTGGATTGCTCTCCTGTCCCAGTTTGCCTGCTTTGATTCTTAAGTTTTATTATTATTTTCTAACATGTATGATTTTTTTTTTTTTTTTTTTTTTTTTTTTTCTTTTTTTTCTGTGCACCACATGCATGCCTGGTACTCTAGGAGCTCCAAAGAAGGGGTTGGCTTCACCATGTGGGTGCTAGGAACCAAACCCTAGGTCCTCTGGAAGAACAGCCAGTTCTCTTAACTTCTGAGCCATCTCTTCACAACCCCTTGCTTCAACTCAAAAGCCTAGGGGCCCCAAGGAGAATGAGGTATCTCTCTGAGCTCCTACAGTTCCAAATCAAGACAGTGTTAACAGTGCACCATAACTGCGCTGGCTTCTTGCCTGTTTGTCCACTGGGCAGACTTTATTTTGAAAGGCAGAGACCTCAGGTCACAGTCACCTCCAGCAGAGTTTCTCTGGGGCTCAGTGCAGAGAGTGCTCCATGTCTGAGCCCTAAGGACACAGGTAGAGCTGCAGGACTGAGAGGCTGTCCAGAGAGCGGCCAGTTCAGAGCACTGGCCTGGCACCATCAGGCTGAACTCGAGTCCCACCTTGGTCCTGGGGTGGGCTGACTTGTATTTAGAATGGAACTTTGTCCCAAACAATCTGAAATGGAGGAGTGTGCTGATCACAGAGAAGTAGCAAGTGGAACAGGGCAGGCAGGCCCAGGCTGAAGGTTTGCCCTTCACTGCCTTCTTGGGAAGACAGTCTTTCCTGCTGCTGGTTAGAGACCTACTCAGGCCACACTGTGATTAATGAGTAAAAGGCAGGCCAGTGGTCTGTTAAGACCCAATTCCAGCTGAGAACAGACTCTGGCCAACAGTCAGGCCTGGTCCAGGCGCAGTAGACCCTTCCAGTAGGATGGTCACAAGTGTGGCTCAAGCAAGCACCAGAGACCAGGAAGGACCCCATTCTTCATACAGCTCCACCAAGGCTGGGACAGACTGGCAGCACACAGGCCACCAGAAAGCTGCCTGCCTACCAGGCAGCTATGAGAAGCAGTAGCCTCTCCTTTGGTGGTTTATACCACCACCTTGCTCAGGTCCAATTTCCTCACCTTCTGGAGAAGTAATTGCAATAGGGTTGAGACCAGTAGCCAGCATTCCTACCTCCCTAAAGGAAGTATGTCAGGCTCCCTGGGGAATGCCCACGGTCACATGGATTGCTAGCTCAGAGCTTGGTTAGGCTTAAGCTACTGGCTACAGAGCTGGCAGCTTGGGTCTCAACAAGCTGGGTAGAGAAGGAGCATGGGAGGGCAGATACAGTGTCCCTTTTTCTCTGTGCCCACACTTACCAGCTCACAGTATGGGGGAGCTGTCCCATGCTGCCTGAGGTCAGAGAATAAAATCCAGAGAGATCAGGGGTCTGCAGCGGTCTGTGAACTCCTGTAGTGGAAAGAGGTCAAGTAAGCACATCACTCTGACCTGGGAGGTGGGGACAGTTACTATACCTTAGAGCCTTCTCTAGAGGCCTCTAAGATCCCTCTGCTTCCTTTTACTAGAAGCCCAGAGAGAACTACCCTGGGGTAATAACAGTGCCCTTTGGATAAACCAAAGGAGCAAGAACTGAGGTGCTGAGTGGCTTGCCTTAGAACACTGTTGGACACAGGCAAAGCTTGGAGTCCTGGGGAATGAGAGGCCAGCTCTCACCAGTTCCTGGTGCTCTGCCTTTGAAGCCTCTGCTTAGGACTCTTGCCTGGCTCTTTGAGTAGAAGGCAGCCCCTAGCCTAGAAGAACCTGGCCTGAAGAGGCAGGGTTCCACTCAGCCCCAGGGTTGAGTCAGCAGGTTTCCCACAGCTGACAATGGTGGATTTCAGAATGACTTTGGCTGAGGCTGAAGTGAATCAGCCATCACAACCACCACTTTCCATTTTCTCACTGTGGGGAAAGGCCGTGAGTTTTACAGCTGCACCAATGCACAGACAGATGCTGCTCTCACACCTAAATGGAGAGCCAGCAGCCTCACAGCCAATCAGGATTATGTCCTCCTCCCCATGCCAGCAGCCTCACATTCTGATTGGTTGCTCCTCCTGTGCCCTCAACCTCACAGCCAATCAGAATTGGTTCCTCCTCCCCATACCCTCAGACTCAGACCCTTTTTGACTTTAAAAAGAAAACAACAACCCCCTCTTTCTTCTCCCCCCCCCCCAAAAAACCCAAAAACCCTCCAAGGCAGGATCTTGTTCTGCAGCCCAGGATTGTCTGGACTCATAGCTCAGGCTGGCTTCAAACTTTCAATCATCCTGCCTTCCACTCCGGGTTCCTTTCTGACCTTTTCTTTGGGGCCGGGGTTTGCAAAGTCCCAGCCTTTTCTGTTATGAAATGTGGGCCAGCCTTTGTGGCTTCAGAAGCCAGGAGCTTGGACCCTAAGTTCCCACCTCAATGGCCACCTCCCATCCCTGGCCCATACCTTGCTTCTGGCTGATGTCCGCTGGTGCAGGGGTAGGGTGTGGACTGCTGAAATGTTCGTAGAGTGGAGAAAGTTGGGGGACGCCATGTGGGGGCTGGCCAGGCTTGTTATGCTGGAAAATGACCAGGAGGCTGGTGAACATGGAGCATTCTGGGGCAGGGGGGTGTGAGGGTCGGGGCATGCAGAACTTCAGTGAGCTCTGTAGTCATCTCATCCTGGCAGTCAAAAATCACAAGCTTATGGGAAGAGGGCACTCTACACTCCTTGTGTCCTGTGGCACTGTTTCCCTGCCTCCCAATCTTGCAGACTGACTATGCAGTCCCACCTCCTAGTGAGCCTCTTCTAGGACACTCAGTGTGTCTCCTGCCCAGAAGTCCTTCCTGACCTCCTGGGTCTATGAAGCTCAATGGCTGTCTGCAGCCTTCCCTTCTACAGCTCCCAGTGAAGCTCAATGGCTGTCTGCAGCCTTCCCTTCTACAGCTCCCAGACTGTTCCACCTGAGCTCTAACGGCATGTGTTGGCACAGGGAAGGAATCTCCTTTGGCCCTTGATTGGGGTGAGGTCAGGTGGGACCTGGCTCCCTCCAGGGACAGTCTGTCCAGACTTCATTTTTCTGGTTTCCTTAGCACTGCAGGACTATTACTTTTCAGTCAAATGGTTCTATGTCAAAAGATGACTCAGCAGGTCGAGAGAGAACTCGGCCCAGCCACAAGGAGTCGCTGCCAGGCTTGGTGTGCATGCCCTTGCAGGCCAGAGCTCTGTGGATATCTACAACTGAGGTAGGCCAGCTTCCACCCAGACAAACGTGTCTGTTGAAATGCTGTTGGCTGAGAGCACATGGGAGTGACTGCTCACTGTGGCACAAAAGAAGAAATGAGACATCTCGGAACAAGACCGTAAAGAACACCTGGGAGAAGTAAAGCAGATGAAGTTGGTCGCAGGCTTGTCAGTGGGACAATCCTCAGTCCTTGGGTGTCTTCTCCTGGAAGTCAATGGCCTAGCACAGGTCCCTTGCTTGTTACTGGGCTATTGAAACTCTAGGGCAAAGCCAGAGGCAAAGCTGGCACGAGGCCTCTGGCTGGGCAGGGCTCCAGAGATCACAGACATCCTGGCCTACCCTCTCCCTGCAATCCTGCCTCCAGCAGTAGCTGCACCTCTCCCTCAAGTCTTGGCCTACTTCAGACCTCCCTGTCTTAGATAAACGAGAGTTGATGTCTGAAGCTGGGCGCGTTGGTGCTCAGTCCTTACATCCCAGACTCAGGAGGCAGAGGCAAGTGGATCTCTGAATTCAAGGCCAGCCTGGTCTGCATAGTTCCAAGCCCGCAGCATCCAGAGCTACATAGCATGTCTGTCTATTAAGGGAGGAGAGACTAGCAGTGAGCTGCATGGACACGTAAGGCACATGCCACTAGGGGACAAACAGGCTGCTGTTTCCTGTCTGTGAACCGTCTCCCAGCTACCACCTCAGTCTTCTCTCTCAGAACCCCTTATTAGGTCCAGCCTCATTCAGTGACCCCAGATCTCAGCTCTCAGTCTCCCCTCAGCCTAGCCTGCCTCTTGCCCCGAGACCTGTCAGCATCCGCAATGACCTCCAAAATGCTGAGGACCGTCACCATTTCCCCAATCCTTTGCCCTCATGAGAGACTGATCCCTGCTCTTCCTTTAAACCAGGTTCCATCACTTGACTTTCAGAGTACTCATTGCTTCATTCCTCCAGCCTTGGAGGCCACTCTTCCTTTCAGTCCTGGAGTTGGTATGGCTTTACACATCTTCAGGCTGGGGGCTGGTGAGATGGCTCAGCGGTTAGGAGCACATGCTGCTCTTGGTGAGCCTGTAACTAGAGCTGCAGGGAATGTGACAGCCTCCCACAGTGCGCACGCACTGTACAGTACACACACACACACACACACACACACACACACACACACACACACACACACACACACTTAAAAATAAAATCTGGACAATGGAGCAGCATCTATCTGACAACTCCACCTTTCCTTTTATCCCCTGAGACCACTTCTTACTATGTAACCCAGGCTGTCCTGAAGTCACTCTGTAGATCAAAGTCAGGGTTAGTCTCCCACAGAGATCTCCCTCTCTCTGCCCCTTGCGTGCTGGGATTAAAGGCGTGTGTTACAATGTCTACCTGACTCCCGATTTTGCTAGGAACTCTACACTCCAACTCTAGGCCTAAAATGTCTCCAAACTCCACTCTCACATAAGCGCTCTAGTACTGAGCTGTATCCTCAGCCCCCACATAGAACCTCTGACTCTGTGAGGTTGACCTCCTCAGTTACTGGCAGCTCCATTCTTCCACAGAGCAGCTGTTCGGACCAGACAACCTTGTAGTGTCTTGACACTGACCCTCCACTTAGCGGGTTATAATGTTCTACCTTCAAAATCTAGACTCCAACCACTTCTTATCTCCTCCACCAGTCTGAGCCACCATTCTCACCTGGACCACTGAGCCTCTCTGCCCATTAGCCAGGCTCCAGCAGATCGTGTCACTGCTGAGGCCTCCCTGACGTGACCTAGTGATAGCTCTGGGTGACCTCTCCCAGCTCCCTCACAGCAGCATGACCTACGGTGTCAAGGCGTTCCATTGGCTATGTTCTGAGGTATACTGTGGTGTGAAGGAAGCTTGGAAGCTCTAGGCTTGCTGACCATTTCTTGGTCCTGGCACTCCAGGATCCTGGGGAGCCTCTCTCGCTTCCTGGACAGGAGAAACAATCAGTCCTGCCTACCTCATCAGTCTTAAAACAAACCATGCTTTGTCCTAATTTTGAGGAGCAGCTGCTGAGGCCCTTTATGGCAGG
Source organism: Rattus rattus (assembly GCF_011064425.1). Lineage (NCBI taxonomy): Eukaryota > Metazoa > Chordata > Mammalia > Rodentia > Muridae > Rattus > Rattus rattus. Next base: position 34,760,824 of record NC_046162.1, read on the forward strand.
AAGCCCCCTGACAATCCTTAAGGTCTTTCTCATCTCATAGATTTCAAGGCAGCAGCAGCCAGCCAGCCAGCACCCTTGTGGCAACCCCACTCCTATAGGATTTAGACCTCATGGCATTATTCCCTTCACACTGCCTAAAACCCAGTTTTGCTTAGGCTGAAGAAGCCTCAGAAATCCAGCTTAGCTTACAACTCCTGCCTACCGTGTGCAGCATGTGTGCGAGCAGCACTTGGGGGTTCTGAAGAGTTGGGCCTGCCCTTCCTACTTGTGTTTCCTGGTATTTGGGAGAAAAGCCTCATTAATTAGAAGTCTGCAGACAAACCACGGAAGTACTGGGTGGGCAGGGTGGGGCAAAGAACCCACCAACAGCTAGAGGTCCTGAGAGGCCAGGGCTCCAGGCAAGCACTAAGGGCCTGGACAGTTCTTCCCGCACTTGTCCAGTCTGCCCTGTCACCCTACTCCTCAGCCCATTTAATGCTGTGGTTCTAGCCAGGGGGAACCGTCTGGCACAGGCTCCCTGCCCCCTTCAGTCAGTAGAACGTCCCGCTCCAGGGCTCCAGTACAAGGCTGTCTCAGTGCCAGACTTCCCAGACAACAGGGTGGGGTTGCCTAGGGCATGGTGTGTGCATGACAAGTTTGGGGACTTGAGCTCTCCTCCCTCATCTGCCTCAAGGTGACTGACTGTCCCTTCCAAGAGAAGGAGGCATGTCTGGGTTAATGTCCCCACCAGGCACTGAGCATCTCAACAGCAGAGTCCCTCATCCCTCACTAAGGGAAAGGACACAGTGGGACACAAAGAAGCGAACAGCAGTCAGAGACTCAACTGCACTAGTGCTCCCCCACATAAGACACTTCTCATCCCCACTCCCTGGCTTAGCTGGAGCCCTCAGCTGCTCCCTGGCACTCCAAGGCAGGTCCAGAACTCGGGCCCCAGCTCCCCTGCTATTCCTGCCAGGGTCCATCTGGCCTGCTGGCTACCTGGTGACCAGCTCCCCTCCCAACAGAGGAGGTCCTTCCTGCTACTGGCATAATTCTACTGTTCGGACTCTGCCACACCCACCCTCAGCTACTATCCCAAAGGTATCTTCTGGGAAGTTCCCAACTCCAGTGCCCTAGACTGGCTACCACCTCAGGGTAAGGCAGTGCAAAGGAGAAATGAGGACTCCTGCGCAAGTCTCTGCTTCAGAGTTGAGCTCGGGCCCAGCTAGGCTGTCCCAAGCCCCCCACTTCCTGCAGGTTCAGGTAAAAAATAAACACGGTCGGCATTTTCCCTGCAGACCGCAGCGGTCTGCTAACATCGCTGAGAGCTCTCTGAGAGCCCCTGTCACCACCAGCAGAGAAACTCCCTTGCCTCTGACGGTTGACTCTAAAAACCCCCAAGCTCTTAAGCCCCACAACACTTTCCCAGCGAAGAAAGTTGCCATTTCCTCTGGCCTCAAGCTTGATGGGGGTGGAAGAACATGTCCTCTCAAGAAAGCCCTGTGGCAAGTCTGAGCCCAAAGAAGCATCCCTGAACACCTAGGACCCATAGGCTCAAACCAGTATCAGGATGTGTCCCTGAGCTCCTAGCTGGGGTCAGGCAAAGAATGTCTGAGGCTGCAAACACCATCTGCTAATGACTGAGTGCTGACCTCCGGGCAGGCATAGCTCTGAGCACCAAACGCGCCCCTTCACACAGACCTACCATTTGCACGCACGGTGACTATCACCGACGGCAGGTAGGGAAACTGAAGCATCAGCTCACACCAGAGCGCAGCCGCCAACAGCCACAGTGAAGACACCTGAGATTAGTATGGACAGAACAGGGGTTTGGGGTACAGCGGAGGCTGTACCAATCTCTCCCCCCAGCCAGGCTACTTTACACTGTGCTGAGCCCATGTTCTCTGGCTCTAAAAGGAGTCACCAGACCAACCTGACAGTGCACATGCCCCCTGAGGCCCTTGCTGTGTCCTGTGCCCTCCCTGGACATGCTCCTGTTCTACCTAAACTCCCAGATCTCTGTCTCAGAGCCTCTTCCCATCCCCATGAGAATCTGGATCAGGGTCGGCCAGCATAGCAAGCCCCTGAGCATCCTAGACAGCTGACGTCTCTGGCTCTCCAGGCTTTGCACGCACATCATTTCTTGAAGACCTGGAACAAAGGCTTGGAATTTCTGCACATTCCACCACACTTGCCATTGTGGCTGGGACTTCTAGTCCCTCAGGACAGGGGGCTGCCTCCATCTACTATGACAGAGCTAGGAGAGGCCCCTAGGGAATGTCTGGGGCAGGCATTGATCAGAAGCGAGGGTCTGCGAAGAGAGGGTGACATCTACAGCACAGAACCTGCTGGACCTCTTCAAGGATTCTTGTCATCAAGGATGTTGGCTAGTTACACCCCTCTAAATTTTCCTTTCCTCACTCTCTGCACCAGCTACAGAAGACTGGAGTGCTCCTCCCCTGCCCCGTAGAGAGGAGACTGCTTCTGGGAGACATTTCCAACCCTCCAACCACACTGGTTCCTTCTTGCGTCCTTACCTGCCTTCTCTCCTCCCTAGGTTCTGGGATTTTGCCTTTAATTTTTGTCACTGAACTAAAGCTGGTATTCAGGTTGGTTCTCTAACAGTGGGTGCAGATGAGTACACGTTCACAGAGACTTGCCACCTGGAGAGGTCTGGGGCTTCATGGAGGGTTACAGGACACAGGAACTGGGACCGTTTTAGGGTCAGGGGTCCATCTGGCATCCGAGCCCCTCCCTTTTCTCCTTTCTACACCCTATACACCTGAGGCACTCTGAGAATGACAATGACCACAGTCACAATCAAAGCTGCCACTAGTTCAGAGGGTGTTTTTGTTCTAATTAGAAGAGGTGCATGTGTACATTAGTCCAAGCCTCATCCTGGGACACTGCAGGCTGACTTCACCCTCAGCTAAGCTCCCCTAAACAGTCAGTGGTGGCCGCTGAAACAGTCCCTTCCAATTCTTGTCTTCACACTTAGTCACTGTCCTGCAGCAGTGACTCGTGTATGCTTAGAAGTCTGACTAACTCTTGAGCGGAGTGCTCACAGAGCCAGAACCCAAGAGAATGAACTTCCCAGCATGCAGGGCTCCTATACTTTCCAAATGAAGTCAACCAGGGCTGGCCCTGCAGGCTTCCACAGACCCTCTTCTGCAGGCATACTTCAGACTGGCTGAGAGGAACAGGCCTTGCTCCTCTTGTCCCTAGCTCTGGCCATAGATTCTACTGCCCAAGGCACAGTGCTCTCCAAAGAACAACGACCTATAAGCTTCTCGCCAACACTCTGTGCCAGATGCCTACTACAGAACCAGGGCCATGGCCTTAGGGCCAGCAGAGCTGAAAGGGCTTGGGGACAGCTGGGCCACACCCTAGACCAAGAGGAGGCTTTCGATCCACCTGTCAGCAGCAAGGTTGCCACGGCTGCAGAGCTCTGCCAATTGCATGTGGCTAGTCCACCAGTCTCCGGGCCCTGACATCAGATAACGGACCTGCCTCACCAGAGGTGAGGACCAGAGTCCCTGCACGCAGCCTTGGCAAACCTGTGGTTTCTCTACCCAGCCCAGCAGCACCATTAGACTGAGCTGAACTCACCTCAGAAGCTGAGTGGCCTTGCCCATGGCCTCTCGTGGTTTCTATGCATTTGTCTGCTTGTGTTTTCCTTCCTCCTCTTTGAGGTAAACGCCCCTCAGGACAGGATGTTTTTAGAGGAAAATATAAGCTTCCGGGAGCTGCAGCAGCTGAGCTGCTAGCTAACACCACACACACCCTGCCTGGGGATTCTGCAAGCAGCGTAGGGCTGGGCAGACCCAAGCACAGGCAGCTGCTTTGCTCCTCCAAAGCCTAATGTCAAGCCCACCATGAATGTGGCTTCAGCCCTGTCTGGGCTTAGCAACAGGGAGCGGGAGGCACTTTAGCAATTTAGAGGCTCTATGACCTGGGCGCACAGCTGGAGGCTTTGTAGAAAGGACGGGCCCAGAATAGGAAAGCAAGGCCAGACTTGGAGCTGTCTCCCTGCCAGTCCAGCAATCGCTGGCCAAGTGTCCAGCAGTCTACAGAGTTCTGCCTTGTGCCAGACTCCTACCAGTCTACCCAAGCCACTGTGCTGTGTGTGAAGAGTCTACAGATGGGGATGGTGAAGCAAAGAACAGTCCAGTGAGCTGCTCGAGTCTCCCGGGCAGCAGCGGCCAGCCTGGATATGAGCTCTGTTACCGGGCCAGAGCTCATGGGCAGCACTTATGCCAGCAGCTCCCTGCCAAGTACATCTGGGCTGGTTGCTTTCAGACAGGGTCTTGACTGTGTAGCTCAGGTGAGGCTGATGGGAAGATGGCCAGCAGGAGTTCGAATGTGGGAGAGAAGAGACCTGGAGACCTCTTGCCCCAATTTAATTCACGAGAGACCACATGGGACCCTCCACGTCACCTGGACAGCCTAGACCGCCTTGAGAAGGTGGTTTTGCCTGGAGCCACACAAAGATGCTCATTCTGGCCTGACTCTTGAAGCCCCTTTGAGTTAAGCTCCAGGAGTTCTGTGTAGACTCAATCTAGCCATTCATCCACAAGGTCACGAGACAAAGTGCAGAAAGAGGTTGCTAGAGATGGGCTCCCAGCCCTGGGGTGCTGCCATAACCCCTACACCCAGTATAAGCAGAGGTAGGGCTGTGACATTCCAACCACCACAGGGTCCTGAACTGAAGCCCCTAGGGGAGCTGAGGTAGGTGCTGGTGTAAAATTGCACTAGATCCTCCACAGGGCAGGGAGCACCAACTCCCATGGGCATGGAGGCAGATGCACGGGCAAGCCAAAAGCCCCCTGCTGTCTGTACCATGAACACTGCCTACAGAGAGACAGGGCGCTGTGGAGGAGCTGGGTTCAAGTCACTCCTCCAACACTTGCGCAGGGCAAGTCTCCTGGTGTCCACACTTCCTGTCTACAAAATGTCCACGAGCTAGTGGAATGTTGAGCGAGGCCTAGGTGAGTTCTTATATGTGTTTGCTAATATTCTTCTTGTGCTTAAGATCAAAAGGAGAAAGAAATGACACAAGCGAGCCCTGTCCCTAGACAATGGCTTTTCAGGAAAGCTAGCTCGGTGCCAAGTTGGGACTGCTGGCCCTCAAAGTCCTTTGGATCACTGCCTGGTCATAATCAGGACAGGCTTCTGAACTCCTCTCTGGCCTGCAGCAACCACAAGGGACAGTTAAAAGACGCTATCCTCAAAATGCCCCCATGAGCCTGGCAGGAGGCTCTGGCTCCCAAGAAGTTTGTTCATGGGTGTCATACCCAGGCCTTGGATTGCCCAACATCTCCTTAGCCTCGTTCGCCCTAAGGATACGGAGCCTAGGAAAGTCTTCAACCTGACCCTGGATATCCCAGAAAGGGGTACCAGAGAGGCCTAGCAACAGGCTTTGGGCTAAGTGAGGACCAAGCTGGCAAAGAAACCTCCACAAAGGGGCTGGGGATTTAGCTCAGTGGTAGAGCGCTTACCTAGGAAGCGCAAGGCCCTGGGTTCGGTCCCCAGCTCCGAAAAAAAAAAGAACCAAAAAAAAAAACCTCCACAACACATTAATTTCTAACCATCTTCTGCCTCACACCACACCTGGCTCAACCTCACAGGTCATTTACAAGCTGTATTTTGTGTGACATTTTCTTGCAGGGTTGGAGGGGAGGAAGCCCTGGACTCGTGTCTCTCAAGAAATGCAGCCCTCCTCACCATGCTGGGAGGACTGACCTTGCCAGGTATGCAAGGAGAAAGCTAGCTCTGCCCCAGAGCCTGGAGGGGCAGGGAGAGCCCAAGTCTCTTCTTGGGGTCAGGGGAAAGCCCTGAGGTCCCACAGCCAGCACTGTTCCTGTCCCCTACATTCTAGAACAAAGGGAGGCACGCAGCAAGGAGCGGACAGCAGGGGACGAGCCACCTCCAAATCCTGCCCACCAAGTACCTCTCTGAGCCTCAGTTTCCCTGTATGTGTGGTTTATGTATATGCGCCTGTGTACACAGAGGACCATGTGTATAAAGGTATACGGGTATATGGTAGCCAGAGGTCAAAGATTTCCTTGTTTTCTGTTTTCTGAAACAGGGTCTCAGTAAAGTCAGAGCTTCCCAGCCGGGCTGACTGACTAAGGAGCTCAGACTCAGCCTATGCCTCCCTCCCTGGCACTGTGGTTACAAATGCACACCACCAACAAAATAAAACAGGGCCTTACGGGGTTGGGGATTTAGCTCAGTGGTAGAGCGCTTGCCTAGCGAGCGCAAGGCCCTGGGTTCGGTCCCCAGCTCTGAGGAAAAAAAAAAAGAAAAGAAAAGAAAACAGGGCCTTGTGTAGCCTTGGCCTTGAACTCCCTACACAGTAGAGGGTGACCCTGAATGTCTGATCCTCCTGTCTAGGGTCATAGGTATCTACCATTCTGTCCAGGTCATGTGGTGCTAGGAACTGAACCGAATCTAAGGAGGGTTTCCAGTGTGCCAGGCAAGCACTTGGAACCTACAGGGGTTTTGTTTGTTTGTTTTTAAAGTTCTGTAGCATAAAGGAAGATACATCTAGATACATGAGATGTTCTGTTTTCTGAGCACCTACTGGGTGTCAATCGGAGAATCCCGCACTAAAAGGGAGGGGTACAGCCAACTCTCTTCTCCCAGCGTTTCTGATCAGAGCTACCTAATGTCCCTGCACTTTTCACTTGATGTAGCCACCAACCTTTTGGTCTTGGCTCTCCCTGCTTCATCTGTTCCCTACATCCCCACCCACAGGGCTGCCCACCACAGCAGGCAGCTCCCAGGGCCGTACACTGCTTCAAAGCCTACCATCACGCTCTAGGGTGGCTACCGCAACCAGCACACTCCAAGTGTCCAGCCATGCCTGGCAGGGACCCCACTGCTTCCCACAGGCCGTCGAAGCATCAGAGGCCCACCCACCCTCTGCCTGCCTGGCCACCAGGAGGCCACAGAGCCATCTGATCTGAGTGAAACTTCAAACTTAATGACTTTCATGCTTGTTATTTAAAACGCAATGTAATTTTCTTAAACACCCTATTATTTCCTTTGATAGCTACAAAGCTTCCCCCAATCCCATAAGCATGTTTATTTTTAGAGAAAAGAGTGGTTTGCAGTTGGTCACAGAGACCATAGGGAGAGGGAACCCACAGAAAGCAGGGCAAGGAGTCAGCACTGGCAACCTGGAGGCCCTTCTAGCTCTCCACCCAGCCAGCCCATCATCAGACAGGCCCACCCTTCCTCCCCAGCACCTCAGCCAGTGACCCTCCTGCCCCACACTAGACAGTGACCAGGTCAGTGCTCGGCTGAGCCTCGGTGCCCTTTTGACGGTTCCACTTGCTGCTCATGGGGCCTCCCACAGATTCTGGGCCAGGACAAGCCTAGGGAAGGGTCCGCACCACACCCTCCAGCAGTCTTTCTCCTGTTCCAGACAGTCCGCCTCAGGTAAGGCCCTGGGGCATGAAGCCTTGGCCAGTAGAGTAAGAGCCATGTCTAGATAGAGCAGCCTCAGGCAGTGCTGCCCACAGTGGGCGGGCGGGCGGGTGGGTATGAGCGGCCCTGCCATTCGGGTCTGCTGGGCAAAGGAGGTGGCACGGAGGAGGGTTTGTGCGCAGAGGTCAGCTGAGCCCCACCAGTGCGGGGCGTCCTCTGGGAGCGGCTATTTTTAGGTCTGAGGCTTTCATGTGGCTGAATGACTGGAGTTTACAAAGCATCAGTAATGCGTTTCAGATGGCGGCCCAGCAGGCCAGGAGGCTGGGCCCCTGACACCAGAGACAAGTCAGAGTTACTCAGCGTCTCCATTTTGGGTTCCCATCACCTGTCCTTCCCTCTCCATGACCCCTACTACCTAGGGTCGACCTGGTCCTTGCAATGGCCAGCAAATCCCACGTGATTAGCAGACCTTTCCAGTTTATACCTATCTGAACCTCAAGAATCCTGCTGGGATCAGGATTCCCACCCATTGAGGAGAGGACACTGAGACCCAGAGAGGTCAACAGGCCACCATAACCCCCTGCCTTTCCAGGAGTGATCCACCACCACCGGCCCCCAGGCAGGCCCTGCTTACACTCAGTGGGGTTTGGGCAGCACCAACCACGGACATCCTGAGCCCACACTCATTGTTCCCTAGGGCCTGGACCTGCCCACCCAGGCCTGGAGTCTCTGCTATACACACGTCATCTGGAAGCAGACAGTGTGGGGCCCAGACAGCTTCCCTGTCCTGGGAGAGGGAGGTGGCTGTTTTAATGGGGGGTGAGGGGTTGAGGAGGAAGCGTATTTATTTGACAGCGCGTCTGCTTCTTCTGATCTCCAGGGAGTTCTGGCTGTAGAGTCAGGGCCTCGAGGGAAGGCTGTGTCACCCGGTTGGCTCTGGCTCTAAGGCAGAATCTGGGTACAGTCCAGGGAGGCAGTCTCCATGGGTGGGACAGGCCACAAGAGCAGCCTCCTGGCAGGAGAGACCCAAGCTCACACCCTTCCCAGCTCTGCTGAGGCAAAGGCCCCCAGCAAGTGACATATGCCCTCCATCCCGAGGGCCTGGGTACCAAATGGAGCCGTGGCAGTGGATGGGTGCAAAACCTCTGACAAGAGCAAACCCTGCCAAGTTTGGGTGGCACAAGCCTGAAATCCCTCCTGCCCAGGAGGCTGAAACAAGAGGCACTCAAGAGCTGCAAGTGCCGCAGGGTGGGTTCAAGGCCAGCTCGGGAACAACGTGAGATCTTACCTCAGAAAGTACAAGCAGGAGGGCTGGAGAGATGGTGCAGCAGTTAGAGCACTGACTGCTCTTCCACAGGACTTCACCAAGTGAGTGGGAGAAAAGGAGTGCCCACCGGTACAGTTCAACCCCCAGCACCACCGAAACCGGCCAAACAGAAAGTGCAATAGAGCAGATGAGCCCACCCCGGCTAAAGAAAGCTTTTCAGTCCGAGACCAGCTGCTCAAACCACGTTTGTAATTGTTTTTGAGACAGGGTCTCACATAGCCTAGGCTGGTCTTGAACTCAGAGATCAACTCCAGGGCTTTGTGCTTGCTGACTAGATTCTGGCAACTGGGCTGCACCCCCAGCCCTGCATCGTCTCTTTAGAGACTTTTGTTTTGTTTTGTTTTGTTTTGAGGTGGTTTGTAGTTGTGGGTTTTTGGTCTCTGTTTTTTGTTTTGTTTTGCTTTGGATTTTCTGAGGTTGCATTATTTAGTCCTGGCTGACCTAGAAGTATGTAGACCAGGCTGGCCTTCAACTCATATCCATCCACCTGCCTCTGCCTCCCAAGCCCTGTGATAAAAGTGTGCACCACCAGAGACAGTACGTGAGGAGAGGCCACAAACTGCCTGAAAGAGGCAGCAGAGAATGTTCCAGGTTCAGAGACCTTAAGTCCCTGGGCCCGCTGAGCCTTGCTAGATGGACGGATCAGAGGTCCTTCTCCACCTTGACCAGCTCACCGATGGTGTGAATGACAGCAGTGCCCACCTTGGAGGTCCTCTAGCCTTATGTCGGCCCCTCACTTCTTCCCACCCAGAGCTCACCCCTCCCACGGTCTCTTCACATTCCTCCAATCACCCTGCCACTCCCACGGTGTCCACCCTGCCCAGCTGCCAGCTCTGTCTGCCACGGTCCTCCGCCTCCATGTCCAACCCAAACCATCTGTGGTGGGCACCGCCCTGCCTGCCAAGACTGCCAAGCAATGCATATGCCCACCACCTTCCCCAGCGCTGGAATTACTGAGGCCTGGGCTCCAAGGTCACACACCAGACCCTTCCTGGCAGCACTGCCCCGGCCTCATCTCACATTCCTCAGGGACCTTAGGGCTGGGTCTGTGCAGGTGATGTGAAACAAGACTATCTTGGCCTCTCTCCTCGGTTTTACTGCGCCCCACCCAGGACGTCCTCCCACTCGCCCCTGCAGAGGCTTCTCTCAGGAAGCCTCACCAGCTGCCCCCACAGCCTCTTCACTCGCATGCATTCTGTCCAGCTGAGCAGCATGTTGGTGAGGAGCTGGGGCTCTCGGGGAACAGCTCTTTGTCTTTCCAAGGACTGAGTTCCAGTGGGCAGTAGTAACCTCCCATCCATGTGGCTCAAAAATAGAGTGTGGAGCCAAGGTTCTAGCAGGCACTGCTACTAGGGGACCCTGGCCCAGCCTGATGTACAGTTGCCCTGTCCCAGTCCCAGGCCTCCAGTGTAGCTTCCGCTCAGCTTCAGACGTCACATGTGATATCCTACGCCCCGAGAGCAGAACCCTCCTATCCTTGCTTTCAGAGGGTCCCAGGGCTGTCCATCTGTATCTATAGCAGAGGCTGGACCTTCCAGACTAAATGCTTTTCCTCCTCATGCTGAGGCAGGACCCTCCCCACCTGCAGATGCAGAAGGGTGTTCCTCAAGAATCTGAGCACTGTACAGTTGGGGGATGGTGACACCCCTGTGACCTGATAAGACACCTGTTTCCTCCAACACAGCCTTGTTTGTACACAGTGGCAGGAAACACCAGTCACAAGGTGTGAGGGGGTGTGACTCTGTATCGCTGGGACCACAGCAGACCTGAGGAGGTTCAGAGGAACTGTAGCTGCTCCCCTACCTCTACCCCGAAGGCTCTGGGCCCACCCTGACCTAATCTAACCCCAGCAGTTAGAAGACTTTGAACTGGCAGCCTTAGGATACTTTACAGTCAGCTCAACCCTGCTGCTTTCAGGGGCAGGGGAGGGTTGTGGTCTCTACAGAGTGCACCTCCCCCGCCTTCCCACCCCACCCCCGCCATACACCCTCCTGTGACTACCCAAACCCATGCTCAGAGCAACTGGCAGAGCTGGGACAGAACACTGGGTCCTAGTGGCCCTAGCAACCATCAGGCTTTGTGCTGACCTTGGAGCCTGAGGATCGTCTCTCCCCTAGCGAGCTAGCTCATCCTGTCCTTCCAAAGGAGTCAGAAGCAGACCTGCAGCTGTAGCTCCTCCCTGGGCAGGGTGACGCTGGAAGGCCCAGCTCTAAGCAGGCGTCTGAAAGGCAGGCTCCCTGACCCTGCCAACAGCAGTGAAGGGAAAGCCACCCTTAGAGATTCCTAGCTGGGAACAGAGGAGAGGCAGCATAGTCCAAATGCTACACCGATCCCTCACAGCCCTCCAAAGCTTCAGGGAAACGCAGTTCCCAGGAACTTCAAGCCCCACTGCTCACCCACTGAGTGCAGAGCAACGCAGACAAATATCCCTTCAGTCCAGGAGGCAGCTTTGTACCAGCTGGGGAACAGTCATAGGCTCAAAACCTAGTGAGTGACCGGGGCTGCACCACTTCCGGGTCCCAGAATTACTCTGGATGTTGTATCCAAGACAACCATTCGAATGGTCACCGAGGTAAAGAACCAGAAGGAGATCCATGCCTGGGCTGCGCTTAGTCAGAGTCCTACAAACTGGAAGCCTCTGGATGCAGTGCCGGGAAAGGTCTGCGGATGGCTCGGCAGCCAAACACTCCAGATCTCCGTTTTCTTTACAAAACCTGATTTCCTCACACTCGGTATAAGGGCTTCATATAACCTTTGTGGTTGTGGGCATTGGGTGGGGGTGACTTTTAGGAATAACACACCTTACCCAAAGACCCCTGGGGACAGGGCGGAAGTCAGGTAGGAGCCTGGCAGCCTGAGCCCTAGACCTGCAGCGTTCAGATATTCAGATCACTCTGGCCCAAAGCAAAGCCATTTAGACGGGAAACCATCTGAGGGCCCGTGAGCCACTCCTGGACCCAGGAGAGCCAAGACCAACCACAGCCAATGCAGGCCCCTACTAACTGCCAACCTCCCTGGCACCTCTCTGGCAAAGTTGCAAGTCCACACTCTACTTCTAGAAGGGTGCTTGCCAGTCCATAGTCCAGAGGGGAAATCAGGAGACATTAAAAGAAGAGTACAGTAAGTGCCCTGGACAGTGGCACCCCCTGCCCTGGTCTGATGAGCCGTCAGGGCGAGCATGGCCTCCAAGGCCTGAGGAAGACCAGTCAGTCGGAGACTCCTAGAGTGCAAATAAGTCCTGACAGAGGAATGAGGTGGTATTCGTGTGAAGAACTGAGGACACTGGTGTAGAAGTCTGAAGTAAGGGGATGGGGGCGGGGAGGGGGGTCTCATAGGGGTAAATCCCACAAGGACATGGTTGTAGGGGGAGGTATCGGTTCCCTAAGTGGTTCTTGATTGTGTCAATAAAGGAGGCAGAAGCCAATCGCTGGGCAAAGGGGAAAAGGTGGGACTTCTGGGTCCCGGGAGGAAGGGAAGGGGATGAGAGGGAGTCGGCGCAGGTGGTGGTGGAGCAGAGGAAGCAGCAGACACGTAGGTCTTGGGGCACTGATAGTTTGTAGCCTCCATCGTGGGCGGGGGCCAAGGAGAGAGGATGGGGCAGGGTATTCTTCACCCAGCCACTGAGTTCTCTGGCTAGTTTTAAAACATTAAGGCTGTCTGGTGTTTTCCATCCACGGCGACTAAGTTGGGCAGGAGAAAGGGCACAGCCGGGGCGGTCGATGACGGCTTGGTGGAGCTAGCCGAGAGAGGCTGAGGGAGCTCCGGCAGAGCTCTTGAGAAGGAGCTCGCACGTTTTTTAAATTACATTCAACACATGGTGCTGGCTGCTTTGAGGGGTAGGGAGAAGATGGGGAGCCCCAGCACTAAAGCTGTGGCCGACGGCTTAGACTTTCCTCCAAGAGCAGTGGCAGCCCTAGTGTTCTGAGGCAAGAGACATCATCCGACCCTGACTCAAGTTTCTAAGGAACTCTTTCACTACTGTGTACCTGTGGGTTAAGGTAGGGGTCGGAGGGAGAGGAGGCATCTGCTGCCATCCGGAAGACAGCAGCTGTGTGGATCCTGGGAGGGTGGCGTGACAAAGTGAAGAGTCGGAAGGTCTGGGAAGTATCTGGACACATCGCTGTCCAGAGGGAGGCCCCGGTGGAGGCTGGGCCTGTCTTTGTCTTCATCAGTTGAAACCAGCAGCTTACAACACTGCTCACTGGAATCCCTCCCGGCCCATGCTGGGGCCCTGTCTAGCACACCCATAGATGGGCCTTCTAAACTAGATGGGCATTTCCAGGGATAACCCTGCTTATGGTCACATGGCACCCTGGAGCCAAACTCCCTCTCAGAAGCTTCACTATGCTAGACTGGTGCCAGCTACCATTAAGACTTGTAGCAAACCCTCTCTGTGGGGGAAGGCAGCAACAGTCTCCTCCTTGGCTCCCAGGAGTTCTGCTTAGCCCCTCTCTCCTGCTCCCTTAAGGGTTCACTGTGTGGCTTTCAGCCTGGACCTCAACCCAGGAACACAGAAGGGAATGTAACAGCAAGGTGCCCAAGCTTGAGTCCTGTGTCTCCCTTCAATCTCCAAACTGGAACACATATCCAAGTACCAGAGCGCTATGGGGACTAGGGACAGGGAAATGTGGTCTCTGCCTCAGCCAAAAGCCTCAGCTTAAAAAAAAAAGAAAAAAAAAAGTTGGGTTGGGGATTTAGCTCAGCGGTAGGGCGCTTGCCTAGCAAGCGCAAGGCCCTGGGTTCAGTCCCCAGCTCCGAAAAAAAGAAAAGAAAAGAAAAAAAAAAAAAAGTTGAGACCTAACTCTCATACCATAAAATACACCACTTTTTTTTTTTTTTTTTTCTTTCTTTCTTTTTTTTTTCTTTTTCTTTTTGGAGCTGGGGACCGAACCCAGTGCCTTGCGCTTGCTAGACAAGCGCTCTACCACTGAGCTAAATCCCCAACCCAAAATACACCACTTTAAAGTGTCTAAATCCATGGCTTTTAGTAGCTATGTAAATTAGTGCAACAGTCACTCCAATTTCATTTTAAAACATACTCCTCACCCCAGAAGAAACCCCACAGCCACCAGCAATCACCCCCCCTTCCCCATTCTCAACTACCTGCAACCCCTAAGCTGTCCTGTCTATCTGGTCTGGATATTACCACCTGGATGATCTGACATTCATCCAGATGGTAAAAGCCTCTTAAGCCTTCAGGTCACAGGCTCCAACAAGAGCTCACAGTAGAGGCCAAAGACTCATGTTGCCTCAGTCCTGTGTGGGATATCACTGTCATGCAAAGCCACTTGCCTGAGTTTTCCGGAAGAATAGCTCACTCACGCCAGCACCTGTCCCCAGAACCCAGCCTAGCGCACCAGCTCAGCCCCCTCCTTCCCTACCCAGCTCCACTCTGAGTCTCAAATCAGAGGAAACAAGATAAAAAGCAAACAGGGAACTCCTGCCATGCGTGATGGGACAGCCCCAGTTTGATCCCTGGGACACGCGTGCTGGAGGGAGGAAAACAGCTCCCCCGAGTTGTTCTCTGACGCCCCTACCCCATGCAGCTGCGTGCACGAGTGCACGCACGGACATGAACGCAAAAACAAAACAACAAAAATACCCTCCGACATCCATGGCTAGGCCCAGGCCACGAATTGCCTACAAACCTACAGGAGACACCCCAATCCCCCATTCCCAGAGAAGGTATAAAGGAAACCAAATACCAAAAAAGCTATTGGGGGTAAGTCTGTGTTCTGTGGCAGTTGGCTATGGTGGGTCATTTGTATCCCTGCTCCACTTACAGGACAGAGAAGGAGGACCCTGGAGCAGACTTTCCTTGGTACCTAGGAAGGCCTACCCACTGGTCTTAGGCATCTCAGCAAACTGCTGATCTCCTGTATGCCCTCAGGCAAGGCTGGGCAAAGAGAGAGGAGGTCTATATCCAAGGCCAGTCGGCAGGGAAGGAGCAGCATACTGTCTGTCTTCCTACAGAGGAGTATGGGAAAGGGTCAGCTGTGACAAAAGACTCCCTGCCCCCAAGGTCCTCGAAAGGCGAAAGGCGCTCCTTACCTGTTAAGCAAATGAGGGTGTCTTTCCTAGGACCACGCATAAGCCCTCAAGTCAGTGACAAATGTGTTTCCCCCAAACATGGGATGGCTAGCTTTGCTTTGTAAAACGGAACTATACTTGGAACACCCACACCACGGTTCTTCATGAGTTGCAAGCTACATTTGTTTTTTTTTTTTTTTTTTTTTTTGACTTATTCCTGTGCCTTCTCTCAGGTTTGCTGAAGAGACTCCCTTGGGAGCAGGAAGATGGCTTAGCAACTAAACCCACCTGTGCAAACCTGATGGTCCGAGTTCCACCTCAGAACTCAGGTTGGGGAGCGCCAACCTCAGTTATCCTCTGGGTGAGCTTGTGTACACACACACACACACACACACACACACACACAGAGTCTCCCTACATTCCTGCACATCTATGTCCCTGTCCCTAAACCTTCAGCACAAGCCACTGCTGCTTTCTTTGTTTCTTGCCCTGCTCAGCAGCTGATGCCATGGCCAGGAAAGTCAGTACCAGAGCCTGCTCTCCCACTCCCGTGTCATCAGAAGGCAGAGGTGGGGACAGTGGCTGAGGAGGGTGCGGGCAGAGGACGGTGGCATCTCATTAGTTATCCATCTGTTGCAGCTTGAGAAGGACCCCAAAGCAAAATACGCACAGCCCTAAGCCAGGTGAGCGGTTCTGACTATGGGAACCCACCGTTCTCCTGCTCTTGGACCTCTCAGCCCCATCGCCCTTACCCTTAAGCTGAATAGTCACACCACTACCCCTTCCCACCCCCAGGCAGCTCTGGGCAGCTCTGGTCAAATCTGTGAGCAAATCTCCAAACCACACTGCCCTTTCCCTTTGCTGCCGTGCAGTCCTGGACGTCCGCCTTGCCAGCAAGGTTCTGGGGGCTCTGCCTTTTGTCTAGTCATGGATACCGCGGTGAGCCTAGTCCCAGCCCGAACAATGCCTGCCAGCGACTTCAAAGTGGTAGGTTATGTCAACTGGCCCTCGGATGGATTTACACCCATTAGGGGATTTTGAAAGGTTATCTTTGTTAAACATTGTTTGTACAGGACCCAAGTCTCTATTTGGAGCAAGTGGCACTGTTAAGTGGCAGTGTTGGGACCCAGCCACCTCTTCACATCCACGAGAAGCACCTCATCTGCCGAGCCATCCCAGAGCACAAAGACAGGCAGGCAGACCACATGGTCAACGTGCACAGCTTACAGGTGAAGAACGGGGCCCATTTCTAAAGTCTACCAGGTTCCAGGTTTCCCTCTGCTAAGTGGCCTAGACTCCCTTAGCCAAAGCTTGTTCCAGAGAACAGCTTGCATCTGTCTTCTCGCCTACCACCATTCCTGTAGTCATCCGAAGTCTTCTGCATGGCCCTGCCACTAGCCATCCAAGCCTCTAGCCTGAGACTCCAACCTGCACTGGGCTCACGGCTAAATCCAACAGACCTCTGTGCCTTCGGTACACCCTAACTCCCAACAGAGGACAGTCTGCAATCCCAGGAGTTTTCAGGATTCCCAGAACTTTTCAGAAGCAGTATTTGGCTGCTACCCAGCTCAGAGCCAGCCCTTCACGCTTCCCCTGCCTCGAAGGGCCAAAGGCCTGGCTCACGATGAACGCAGCCATGTCACCAAGCCTGACACTAATTCCTGTAGCTGACCCCTAACCAACACCCTGACCTGTAGCATTCAGCAAACCCTTCCTGGTGTGTGTGAGACCAGCCCGCTCAAAACCCACACCGTGTGGCAAGGATCCTCAGCCACGGCTTCTACGCCACCAGTAAGGGCACAGTGAAACTGGGAAACAGAAAAGATCAGGTCTCCTACCCATTCTTCTCACACCGGAGCTCCCTTGCTTCTCCGGAGAAAGCAAACCGCAAGGCCCTTGCTCAGAGCATGCACAGCACGCTAGGGAAGGGCACGGCGCAGGCTTAGCTCAAAAGATTTCAGAAAACCACCCACCCACCCACCACCCCAGCATGGTCCAACACAGGCACCTGCTCGAGCAAATCGGGAAGACAAAGGCCAACAGCAAGTGAGAAAGAGTGGAGCCCCGGCAACCCCTTCAGAGATCTCCTTTTGGGCCAGACTCCTCTGGGTGTGAACTGGGTGAGAGCACCTAGGAATTCTAATCTGGGCAGAGAAGTCTCTTTTTGTCCAAGCTTCACCTGCAGAGAGGCAAGTAGGTAGCCAGCTCCACTACAGGGCCTGACTGCCGCGGTCACTTACCAGTGGTGGCTGAGGCTGCGGATGCTGCCCCGTTCCCGAGGCCGGTGGGTAGTGCATGAGCAGATTGAAGGCAGAGTAGACAGTCTCTTTGTACATGCCACTGGCACACTCCGGGGCCTTCAGGCCTGGAAAAACCACAGCTGGGTCAGACACCAGCCCAGCCAGCTGCTCCTAAGGGCTGAAGGCTGTCTTCTCCAGAGGGGGAGGGACTGCCAAGGGGTCCCCTTCTTCAAGATCTTGACTTGACAGGGACCGAGCACCTCCAAACGGGTGGGAATATCTGCAATGCCAAGTTTTTGAGGAAAGAACCCGAGTCCAGACCTCCACTTAGCGGCTGGGACTTGACTCCCCACCCCACTCTTCTGCTTGGGAACTTTAGCCAAGGCTTGCTCCTCAAGGCAAAGGATTAGTCAGTCACCTGGGCTGGAGGGGAGGCGGAGATGGCGGGGGGTCTGTTTACTCCTATAAAGGTCAGGGCACCGGAAGTGACTCCAGCTCAGCGACGCCCGGGAAACCCGCCCCCCACTCCCCCCACCCCAGGTTCTAGCGCCATCCCCAGCCGCGCAAAACTCACCGTCCTCTAGGGACTCTGGAAGTTTGTCCGAGAAAAGTCTCTGCGAAGTGTGCTCTCGTCCCAGGGCCTGCAGAGCGAAGCAGAGGGGCCATGAGGAGCGGAGGGAACAGGAGGGGCTCCAGAGATGGGACCCACGAGGGCCGTGGCGCGGGGGGCGGGTCCGCACGATACCAACTACGGACGAGGTCCTCCGGGAAGGAGCGGGCTGGGCTCACCTCGGGCGCTCCCTCGGCTTCTCCATGGACTCGGACGCCGGGACCCGGGACCCCGGCGCCTGCGGCCGCGCCTTCGGACTCATTCACCAGTGAGGACTTGAGCTCCGCCAGGTCCCGCTCGGGGCCCGCGGCGCTGTCGCGATTCTTATCGTCCTGTTCCTCGCCTTCGTCTTGGAAGGCCAAGAGCTCGTCCGGCGCGCCGAGGTCGTCTCCTGCTCCCGTGCCGCCCCCGCCCGAGTCCAGCTGCGGCATGGTGCGCTGCGCCCGCTGGGGCGCCGGGTGCGGGGCGCGGAGCCGGCCCGGGAGGCAGCGAGCCCAGGGTGCGGAGCTCCGAGCCCGGAGCGCGGCGGGCGGAGCGCACGCTGACTCCGCCTGAGCGGCCAGTGGGCGCGGGGCGAGGGCGCGGGGCACAGCCGCTTTGGGAGCTGGCGGGTCGGAACATCAAAGGCACCGCGGGCAGCGAGCCGGGGGCGGAGCGGGCGCCGGGGCGGGGCCGCGGTGGGAGGGACTAACGTCTCAGGCCCCGCCCTCCTCTCCCTAAAGACCAGGACAGGCCCACTGGGCATAATCTTAAAGGGCTCGCTCTCCTCGAGCTATTCTCTAACCTGAAATCCATTACTAAACTGTGGAACTCAACTTCCTTAACTACAAGACAGCCACAACTTGCGCCCAAGTTGCGGAGAACGGGGTTCCTTAGACCCGTAGAGCCTATGGGTGGCTTGGAACCTCTTGGTGTGAACAGCGTCCTTTGCTTAACCTGGAGGATGCTAGAAGATGGACCCTGACACACACGCACACCTGCTCCTTTCACCATCCCTGTGCCGACTAGGGACCTTTTTCCAGACCGCCTGCCCACATAGGCACAAGCATTCGCGCCTCACGCATTTATTGAGCGCCTACCTGTTGCATGTGCAAATCAAACACCTTAAATATATGACATGTGGTGGCCCGAGGCGAGGAAGGATCATGGCCACTCACGTGGGTTCTCCAGCCCGCTATGACTTTCCCAACTAAGATCGACGCCTAGAACCTACTGTCCCGGAACTGGGACTTCCGGCGGCCACGTGGGCCACGGGATTCTGTCTTGGGGTCTTTAGGCAGCTGTTCTCCGTCTGGGAAGTTGCACCCGGAGCCCATTGACCTGACGCTAGTTAAGGCCGGCTCTTCAGTGGCATCTCCTTAGCACCCAGAGTCGTATCCACTGGCATCTCCTTAGCACCCAGAGTCGTATCCACGCCGACAGGTCACTGTTTCTGTAAGACACTAGGCCCTTTGGATAGCGTTGCAGAAAACTAAGGCGGCACACCTCCGCCCCAAGCACGTTTCAGTGTTGGAGTCAATGTGGACCTCTCCACCTCTTGGGAAAGCAGTTGGAACAACAGTAGGTAATTTGTGAAGGAGGACACTGGCCGCCTCTTCGACTCCGGGCCCCACAGGACCCCTGGCAGCGGTGCAAAGCCGGCCGGAAGACAGCCGCACCGCCCCTCCCGGTCCAGGCCCAGCCTGCCTGGCGGAAGATCAAAGAGACCCGGCCTTGCTTCTCAGAGCTCAGATCCTATCAGCGCCCTGCCAGCAGGGCTTCTGGGTCCTCCAGCTCCCAGCCGGGATGCCCATTTCACCTCCTTCTCAGCGATGGGGGACTTGGCCATTAATGCTCAGCTTGGCAACAGAGATGCCATGCAGACCCCGCCCTTGGCGCCTCTAAAGTCCTCCTTCCGCAGGTGCCAGTTTGCTGCTGAGTTTGACCCCATCCTCTCTAGATTGGGGGCAGGGCAGGGGCTCCAAAAGAAAACTACGGGAGAGGAAGAGCCCAGGGGTGAGGCCTCTCCAACCACCTCCGAGGTTGTCCCAGCTAGTTTTGGGGTGAGCACTCTGAGAACGTTGCATGAAAATTGAGATCATCCTAAGCCAAAGCGCTACGGATAAACGACTCCAACTTTGCCAAAGTCACTTCCACTATGGTTGGCAGACCATGAGGTTCTAACTGACACAGGCCATTGGGGGTCGAATTTCTCTCTATCCATAAAGGAAAGTCAGAGCAAGAGAGGTGTGATTCCGTCCTCCAGGGTAATTTTTCTTTTCCAGCTTGCTATTGCCCTTCTATCAGAGAATCAGGCCTTTCTGCTTTATTGGTGTAGAAATAGCCTATCCTCAAACGATAGTGAAAAGAGATTGTCTATATGCCCTTATTTGGCAAAAAGAAATTTACATTTTCCTGATTTGTTCGCTCTCCCACCCTCCAGTTTCTTTGGATGAGCTGTGAAATCCCCCACTCCTGGGAACCACTGCCCCGAGGCATCCTGGCTCCAGGCCTCACCCCATTGGGATGAGCAGTGAGGGGGAGGCAAGAGGGGAGAAAAGGAGCTTGAGGAAGGGGAGGGCAGGGGTAGAAGGGCTGAGTCTCCGCCTCCACATCCACACTGAGTATAAAGACTCACTGGGTAGCGGCTGCTGTGCACTCAACACAAAATGGTGGGCAGGAGTGCAGGCATAGGGGGGAGTCGAGAGACCTGGAGTGGTCATCGAGGTTTAGGGGTGGGGAGTAAGAGAGAGGTGGGAAAAAAAAAAAAAAAAAAAGAGAGAGAGGTGGGGATGGAATTCATCCGGAGGTGTTTAAAAAAAAAAAAAAAGTTCCCGGGATTTGGAGAGCTAACCTAGCTTGGGCTACATTGTGAGATTCTATCTGAAGAAAAATAAAAATAAATAAATAAACAAGTAAATGGGGCTGGAGAGATGGCTCAGCAGTTAAGAGCACTGACTGCTCTTTCAGAGGTCCTGAGTTCAATTCCCAGCAACCACATGGTGGCTCACAACCATCTGTAATGGGATCTGATGCCCTCTTCTGGTGTGTCAGGAAGACAGCTACAGTGTACTTATATACATTAAATAAATAAATCTTTAAAAAAAACAAAAAACAAAAAACAAGTAAATGAATGGGCAGGTATTTCCCAGCAGAAGCCCAGACAGCACCAATTCTGTGACCATCACCGGACAGATGACTTCGCATACGAGGTGATGACAGCATGTCAGCATCCTTAGGAGCTTCACACACCATCTCATTTAATTACTAAACTCCGCGATATGGGGACAATTGTCCCCACTTTACTAATGAGAAAACTAAAGCTCAGAGAGGTTGTGTGAATCACCCAAGGTGTCACAGCTTCAAAACGAGGGTGCAACTTCCAACTTCTCTTGGTCCATCCCCAGACCCAATACCTAACTGCCACAC
Source organism: Rattus rattus (assembly GCF_011064425.1). Lineage (NCBI taxonomy): Eukaryota > Metazoa > Chordata > Mammalia > Rodentia > Muridae > Rattus > Rattus rattus. The sequence goes on from NC_046162.1 coordinate 34,781,852, forward strand.
TCACATCCCAGTCAGAGAGGCTTCCCCCACCCCTGACCCACGCCATCAAGACAGGGTTTCTCGGTGCAAGCCTGGCTGCCCTGGAACTTTTTCTGTAGACCATGCTGGCCTCAAACTCAGAGATCCGCCTGCCTCTGCTTGCTGAGTGCTGGAAAGGGACTTGACAAAGTACTGAGGAACCAGCTATCACTAATAAACATTGCTAAACCTGATGGGGGGTGTGTGTAATTCTTATTTCATGGAGGGGTTATGGAGGGCTGGAGGGCTGGGGGGGGTGTAGCTCAGTTGACAGAATGCTTGTCTGGCATGCGCAAAGCACTGGGCTTGATCCCACGTAAACTGAGGGTGGCAGCTCATAGCTCTCTGAATATAGACAGGAGGATCACAGTCACCGACAGGAAGGGCTCACTACATAGGACCCCGTCTCAAAGGGGTGAGATCTTTCAGAATGATGTATTCCAGTGGCCAAGTCCTTTTGGCGGCTACTCCCCTGGAAGTTCCCAGAGAGTTGGAGGACCAGGCCAGATGTAGGGGAGATCCGGTCTTCTTCCGCCATGGGTGGTAGATGCATTATTATGCAAATGAGCCAGGTGAACTTGACGCTCCTCGAGGCGGCGGTAAACAGAGCCCTCTAGGCTTTGCCCTTAGAGAAAGGAAGCTCCAGAGGTTTTCCCCCTGTGGGAGCTAGGGCAGGTCACTGGCCTCACCTTCAGCATCCTCTTGGGTGGAATGGCTGTCGATCTGGGCCTGCTTCTCCCTTATGCCAGCGTAAGACTGGGTGAGTCACTGTCTCCCAGTAAAGAACCCAGCACAAATCCTGGCACATTCCAGCACCCTAATAAATGGGTACTCTTGAGCTCCGTATTTTTCGGAAGTTGTTAGGCTAATTGGCTCTTCATGTAATGCCATGTAAATCATCTGACTGTTCTCATGGCCTGAGCCCACTTAATCATAGCTAAGGCTGAAAATACACATTTCCTCTCCTTCCCTTTCAAGTTCCTTTAACATGAAAGGCCCTCGTGAACTCTCTGACCTTTTCTAACAGGGAGATCCTTGAAATGTGGCATTTCCAGAAAATGGCTCAAAGGAGCCCCAGATGGATTGAGTAAATTACAGCAGAGAGAGATTCAGGAGCAAGCAGAGAGCAGCCCTCTCTGGCTTGCCAGCCCACTTGCCATCCTGTCAAGACTTGCCAGGCCTGCCTGAAGGGTGGCTGCAGGCTCTGGGCAGGTTTCCTCTCTGTGGATGAACTCTCTCCGCACACAGAGCTGGACACAATCCCCGAGGCAGACTGAGGTTTATTCCTAGAAACTCTCTGGAAGCTATGTGCTCTCTCTCTCTCTCTCTCTCTCTCTCTCTCTCTCTCTCTCTCTCTCTCTCTCTGTGTGTGTGTGTGTGTGTGTGTGTGTGTGTGTGTGTGTGTGTGTGTGTGTGTGTGTTTTACATTTAGGGTCATCTTTGGCTAGGCAATTGGTGTGGGACATGAGAGATTTTGCCTTAAACAATGGAAGAAGAAGAAAGCAACATGCTATAACTCCTGCACTTGAGAGGAGGATGGCTAGTTCAGGACTAGCATGAGCTTCATAGCAAGTTTAAGTATAGGACAGGAAACCTGACAAGACCCTGTTTGTAAAAAGCTCAAAAAGCAGCCGGGTGGTAGTGGCACACACTTTTAATTCCAGCACTCGGGGGACAGAGGCAAGTAGATTTCTGGGAGTTTGATGCCAGCCTGGTCTACAGAGCCAGTTCCGGGACAGCCAGGGCTAACAGAGAAACCCTGTCTTGAAAAACAAGACAAAACAAAAACCTAAACAATAAAGCTATTTTGGCTATGTAATTTGTACTAATGAAACCCTCAGGAACTTTACCTACTCTAGGGGAATTAAGGAGTTTGTCCTACAGGTTCCGAGGTCCTCTTACCACTACTTCCCACAGGCCAAATCCCATACTGGATTCCTCATGGATGAACCTGAAATTCACTTACCAAAAGGAATGGTCTGGGATGTACACTGGTCACCCTAGAACTGAATAGGCCCAGCCCTGTGCCTGGGTCCCCACTGTATCGGGGACTTGACAAGCAAAGTCCAGTAATTCCTCTGTGTTCTCCAGGCCCAGAATTATCCAAGCTCCTGCCTGGGTGTCAGAGCTGCCAGCAACTTCAAGACATATGTATCCATCTCAATACTGGTATGGGCTGCCCAAGTCTCTGGAGTTGGGAATGTCTCATGAGGCAAGAGAAATCATTAGACATTTGTCAGTTGGTCTGTCTGTTTGATGTGGACAGTGCTCTTCTTTTGAACTGACACTGACTTGGAACTTACCATAAAGCCCAGGCTGACCAGAAACTTGAATCCTTCCTACTTTAGCCTCCCAAAGGCTAGGTTGTAGGTGTGAACCATCATTCCAGATTTAGATCTTTCTTTCTTTCTTTCTTTCTTTCTTTCTTTCTTTCTTTCTTTCTCTCTCTCTCTCTCCCTCCCCATTCCTCTCCCCCTCCCCTCCCCTCCCCCTCCCCTCCCTCCTCTTCCTCTTCCTCCTCCCCCTCCCCTCCCTCCTCTTCCTCCTCCTCTTCAGCTTCCTCTTCCTCCTCCTCCTCTTCCTCATCTCTTCTTCTTCTTCTTCTTCTTCTTCTCCTCCTCCTCCTCCTCCTCCTCCTCCTCCTCCTCCTTCTTCTCCTTCTTCTTCTTCTTCTTCTTCTTCTTCTTCTTCTTCTTCTTCTTCTTCTTCTTCTTCTTCTTCTTCTTCTTCTTCTTCCTAGGTGGCCAAAGAAAGAAGATCTTCGGGCTGGGGATTTAGCTCAGCGGTAGAGCGCTTACCTAGTAAGCGCAAGGCCCTGGGTTCGGTCCCCAGCTCCGAAAAAAAAAAAAAAAGAAAGAAGAAGATCTTCATCCCCACTCTTCCTGAATACAGGATTATAGACCTGCACCAGCACAACTCTTTTATGTGGTTCTGTGAGCGAGCTCAGGACTTCATGCTCGCTGGGCAAGCACTCTATGGATTGTTCTGAAGTCCCACCAGTCATGGTTAGTGTTTCTATTGCTGCAATGAAACAACATAACCAAATGCAAGTTAGAGAGGAAAAGGTTTATTCAGCTTACACATCAGACCATATTATAGTCCATCATCAAAGGAAGTCAGCACAGGAACTCAAGAAGGTCTGGAACCTGAAGCGGGAACTGATGCAGAGGCCACAGAGGGATGCAACTTACTGGCTTGTTTCCCATGGCCTGCTCAGCCTGCTTTCTTATAGAATCCAGGACCACAAGCCTAGGGATGGCGCTGCCCACAGTGGGCTGTCCCCCAACCCCCATCAATCACCAATTAACTACAGCCAGACATTACGGAGGAATTTTCTCAACTGAGTCTCTCTCCTTTCAGATAACTCTAGCCTGTGTCGAGCTGTCATAAAACTAGCCAGCACCCCACCCCCTAGATCATTATTCTTTTATTATTTATACCAGGGGAGGTACCACGCTGTGCAGTGATAGGACAATTGTTCATCTTTTGGTTTCCTCCTTCCATTCTGTTTATCGAGGTAGAATCTGTCATTTCTGGCATTGTGCTGTACTCCAGGGTGGCTAGCCTTGGAACTTTCCACTTATTCTCCTGTCTCTCTCCCTATTGCCCCATAGGAGTCCTGGAATTAAAGATGTGTGCCCCCACGTCTGGCTTCTTTACATCTGTTCCAGGATTTGAACTCAGGTCATCTGGCATGCCTGGTAAGCACTTTTGCCCACTGAGCCATCTCCCTGGCTTCTGTGGCTGTTTTTCATTTGCTTGCTTGCTTTTTGTTTAATATTATTGCTGCATTTGTTTAGTTATTGTGTGTGTGTGTGTGTGTGTGTGTGTGTGTGTGAGAGAGAGAGAGAGAGAGAGAGAGAGAGAGTCTAAATTCCAAAGAGAGAAGGTGCTACTGTTCAACTATGGAGACCTATGCATAAATTCCACCACCACCATCATCACCACCACCATCACCACCACCACCACCACCACCATCACCACCACCATCATCACCACCACCACCACCATCGTCATCACCATCATCGTCGTTGTCATTGCCATCGTCGTTATCATCATCATCGTCGTCGTCACCATTTTGTGTGCACATGTGCATGCTATGACGCATACTCAGGGGTCAGAGAACAACTCTGTGGAATTTATTCTTTCACATTCTCTGGGTCTCCGGGGTTGAATTCCAATCACCAGGTATGGAGAGTAGCGTCTTTGCCTGCAAGTGCAAGGCCCTGGGTTCGGTCCCCAGCTCCGAAAAAAAAAAAAAAAAATACATGCTCGCCACCAGAGGATGTAGCCGTTGCACAAAGGTCTGGCATGGTTCCCGAGCTCCTGGCGTGCTGTGCTAGCACTCCAGTTGGTAGTTGGTATCGATCTCTATGGTGTCTGAGAGGCCTTTGTATTTTTAAGGCCACAGACAGTCTTTCCCTAATCTCCTACCTTTGCAGGTCCAGAGAGCTCCTTCCTTTCTTCAGGGCTCCCATGACCCTGAGCGCTGAAGCCAGGCAGGTCATCCCAGGCTCTTGGTTGGGTCCCTGTGAGTCCCCTGTCTGCCTCTTGGTGATCAAGAGCTGGACACTGGCCTGGCCCAGTGGAGACACAGGTCTGTGACTCATTACAGAGGAGGTGGGATAGTTGGGGATTTAGCTCAGTGGTAGAGTGCTTGCTTAGCAAGCGCGAGGTCCTGGGTTCAGTCCCCAGCTCTGAAAAAAAAGAAAAAAAAAAGAAAAAGAAACTCAGAGGAGGTGGGAGTGGGAAAGTGTTGAATTTAAGGCCAGTCTGGTCTATACAGGAAGCCCAAGGACAGTTTTAGGCTTTAGAGCAAGACCCTGTCTCAAAAGAGAAAGGGGGAAAAGACTGAAAAGGGTTGAAGACGTAGCTCAGTTGGTAGAGTGGGTGTTCACCTGGCATGCAGAAAGCTCAGATTTGATCCCCATGGCAGTACATGTCTGTAGTCTTATTACTTGAGAGGTGGAGACGGGAGGATCATTTAAGGTCCTCCTCTACTATATATTTTGAGGTCAGCCTGGAAGCACATAAGCTCCTGTCTCAAAAAAACAAAAACAAAAACAAAAACAAAAAAACCAAACCAAACAAAACAAAACAAAACTGAAGAGACAGCCCAGTGATTAAGAGCATTTATTGCTCTTGCAGAGGATCTGAATTTGATTCCCAACATCCACAGGGGGTTCAATAACCTCTTGCCTTCCCAGGCGCGTGCGCGCGCACACACACACACACACACACACACACACACACACACACACACACACTATAAAACCATCAAAAATGCTTAAAAACAAAATAAAACAACCCTAATAAACTTCAAAACTCCTAGCTGTTTTCTGTAAGAGCTCTGACTTGTGTGCAAGATCTTCTGAACCTTCTTTTTTTTTTTTTTTTTCTTTTTTTTTTTTTTTCGGAGCTGGGGACCCGAACCCAGGGCCTTGCGGTTTGCTAGGCAAGCGCTCTACCACTGAGCTAAATCCCCAACCCCTCTGGAACCTTCTTAAGTGGGGACGAGGAATAATGCTTGTCTCTCAGAGCTGAGGGGATAGGGTGGGTTCGCACTGGAGGCATTGCTCTGGTGCCTGGTTCAGGGCAGGTGCTTGCATAAGTAGTGGCCATTGGCAATCACTCTCAGCGGTCAGAGCCATTAGGGATAAACTGAGGCGGGGGTTGGGGGTTGGTCCCTTGAGGTGGCGGCACTGACTGGGCAAGTAGCCGCAGTGCCATGATCGTGGGTGGAGACGAGGTTAGAGGGGTAACAGAAGCATCCAGAACATTCTGAGTGCCTGGAGCTTCCTCCAGCCAAAAGTCCGGTCTCCAGATGTCTGCAGGCTGCAGGAGCGCTGGCCCCGAGGGCACAGACGGGACTAATGGGAGGAAATTACTCAAGAGATTTCATCTGGACCCAAGGAAGCATACCAACCAGTCAGAGCTGATGGACCATGGCAGCCCAGCTCAGCTGAGTTCTCTGTCTGCAGAGGCGTGGGAGCAGTAGCAGGGCCCTGCAGCCCCGGAAGCTTTGCCCTCCCCCAATCTCCTCCTGCCCCTCCCCAAGGGCCGTCCCCTCTATTTCCCAGGTAGCTCCGCTCTGCTTTCATCCCAGGAGCCTGGGCAACACCTGGCCAGATATAAGGGTTACTGGTTCCAAATGGGTGCTTGGGGTTGCTTTCTGGGTGGGTCCTACAATTGATCCATCTCAAGGGGTCTTAGCCAACAATGGCATCTTTGGGGGAGAGGCAGTTTGGTCTGGTGTAGCGTTGGAGGCTGCCAGCTTTGTGCCCCAGTACCCTACCAGGGTGAGAGAGAGCAAAGATTTCGAGGTAGAATCCCCCTCTTCCACTTCAGTTTGTTCCTAAGCCGAAGCCGGGGATGGGAGGGAGAAAGCTGAGAAGCAGAAGAGAGAGCCACTGTCTTAACTCTGGCTTTGCCATTGCCTTGGGAGAGGCCCTTAACTACTCTGGGCTTGTGGATGGTGTGATCACACTGCCTGTCTCTTACAAGCGTTCTTGTGGGGATTAAAGGAGTTAGCACAACTGGTAAGAGAGCTTGGTGGGTAAAAGGATTTGTCCTGCAAACCTGGCAACCTGAGTTCGATCCCCAGAACCCACATAAAGGGACGAGAGAACTAAGGCCATAAAACTGTCCTGAAAGCATCTCTCTCTCTCTCTCCCTCTCCCTCTCTCTCTCTCCCTCTCCCTCTCTCTCTCACACACACACACACCCATCACCACCACCAATAATAATAACAGTAAAGGGCCAACGGATTGGTTTAAGGCGCTTGCCACTAAACCTAACCACCTAATTTAATCCCTAGGACTCAGGGTCAAAGGAGATCACGGTCAAAGGAGAGACATGACAACTCCCATATAGTCTGATCTTCAGCGTGCACTCCAAAAAAAAAAAAAAAAGGTAATAAAAAATGAATAAGCAAATAAATTTGTTAAAGTTATTTTTTTTTAAGCATAGTGTCACATTAAATAAACAGATAAAAATTAACTAGACAGCTCACCTCTACCCAGGACTATATGAGGGGGTCTTACACCAATTATCTCGTTTGGTCTTCAGGACAACCTTAAGGTGGAAGGACCATTCTTAGAAAAAAACTGGATCTAGGAAGATCAGGATCGAGTGCCTTGTCCAAGGTGAAAGTGTTCAGTTCTAAAACTGTTGGCTTTGCTGCCCTTCAAAAGAGTGGAGCTGTCCCCCCATAATGGGTGACAATATGCCAGTCATCCCCTTGGGTTGGAGAACTTGCTGGCTGGAGACTGGATTACAAATTTCACTCCTGCTGAGCAATCTCCCCTTAGGGACCAGAAAGTAGGGGGTTTCTGGGCTGGACAGTCCCAAGGTCAGAGGAGGAGCTGACTGTGTGTCCCTGGGAGGTGACATTTGCACAAGGAGCTGGGCCACCATAAACAATCTGGAAAGAGAAGCCCCGAGAGCTAGGAACCCTGGTTCCTACTTAGTGTCTCCCGACACTGGACTGCTCAAACCGTTTCGAGCTCCTTCCCTGGCAGAGGATGGTTGCACAGTGTGTACTAGCTGGGCCCAAGGATGCCGCCAGACACATGGCCAGCACTTCACTGTTTACCAGTGCCTTCCTGTCTGTTATCTCCGGTGTACTGCAACCTGAGAGGTCTCAGCCCATTTTACAGACTGAGGAAATCGGTTGCTCAGAAGACGGAAGTGAGTCACCCAAGGCCACGCAGCTCAACCGAGCTCCTTGTGCTCCGAGTTGATTCTAACTCTGCAGCCCGGAGACAGCTTTCTTTCCTAGTATAAGAAGGCTAGAGGGTAACAGAAGCCTCCAGGTAAAGGCTCCCTGGTCTCCTTCAACACAACAGGTGTCCCAGATGTTTCTCCCAGATGCTGTGGAGAAAGTGATGGATGCCGAGCCGTAGCCCCTAGGTTATCTGGTGGGACAGGGTGCCTCGGTGGGCCCATGGCCACTTGTTAACCAGACCAGCTCTCTAGAGCTTCCTCCAGATACCAGGACTAGACCGGTCTAGTTCCTTCCTAGTTCTCACAAGGGATGTGGGTTTGACAGGTCCAACCATTGTCCCCCAAAGTCATCCAACCTCTCCCTCACATAGTTGGGGGTCCCCTGCTCGTGCCTCCGATCTCTGGGTGGATCTGTCTGGGAGCAGGGTGGTGGCTGGGTGCTCAGGGTGCCGGCAGCTCTCACGGTGAAAGTAACTCCTCTACCTGGGGTCACTGGTGGCCTCTGCTGACACTGCGGTTTTCCTCAGCGTCATTGAAGCTCTTGTTCACTACTCTGTTATTAGTGACAAAGGGATTCCCCTCAGGGTCAAGCTTGTCTTTTTTTTTTTTATGGCTTTGGAGTCTCTGTCCTCTCCTTATGACTTTTCCTATTTGCTCTTGTGAAGCAAAAGGTAGTACGGGCTGGTTTAAAAGTAGCCCCATTTGGACCCCCGTCTTCCTGTCCTTCAGTCCAGCTGGCCTGAGGGGGTCCCCACAATATCCCCAGCTCTGAGAGACTCTGGGGAAGATGATGCCTTTCTGAGCTGAGGGGTGGAAGGTTTGTTTGTTTTTGTTTTATTGAGATAGGGTCTCATGTAGCCCAGGCTAGCTTGGAACTTACTAGCTAAGGATGACTTTGAACTTCAGATCCTCCTGCCTCCCCCTCCCCCAAGCACTGGGATATCATTCTGTCTATGTGGTGCTACAGAGCAAACCCAGGGCTCTGTGCATGCCGGACAACTGCTCAGCCAGCTGAGCCACAGCCCCAGTCCCCGGGGACTCCTTTGCCAGCTATAAGCTCCTTGTGGAGTGACCCACTCATTCCCACTCATTCTCCTTCCCTCCAACTTTCCGCCCACCTAAGGCTGCTGCCATGACTGGGAAGCATCTGGCTCAGAAGCCCATTGACTACAGACAAGTCTCTTTCCTTCTTGGGTACATGGCAGAGAAGAAATGAGAGATGGTCCCCTCTGTAACTCCTGATTCATTGTGGTACTGGCTTTGTGGCTGAAACCCTGCTTTCTGAGATCCGCAGCCCGTGGGGGCTCCAGCGGGGTTGTGATTGTCCGTTTGGATTCAGAACGGCCCTCAGTCCTGACCCTGGCCCTCATAGTTGGCAGTTGGATTTTGGGAAGGCAGAACCAAGATTGAAGAACATCCAGAGAGTAACCCCAACTCTTTCATCTGCCCTGCAGTCAGAGAAATGCTGCCTGCTCTTTGCTGGGCCTGTTCTGAGGACCCCCAAGTACTCCTGCCTGGGTGAGTGGCTCCGCCCCTGTAGGCTTTGAGGAAGAGATGCAGGCCTGCAGGGGGGGTGAGTGGGAGGGGAGCCCTCAGCCCCTTTGGCTGCTGAGACTCTTACGTGAGGCTAACCCACAGAGCCTCTGCGTTCCCCACAAGACCTTTCCTTTGCACCCACAGAAAGTCCCAAAGTTGCCCCGGGCACAAGCTTTCAGGCTGGTTGGGAGCTCAGTGGAAGGGTTAACAGGGCCTACTTGTCACCCAGGCTTCCCAGTCACACAGAACAGGAAGCTAGGGGGCATCACTGTATGGATGTGATCGATGCCAGGCGGGTCTCAAAGGGGTTTGAGAACAGCCAGGACCAGTGTGACCAGGGAACGTGTGGGGACAGGGAGTAAGGGGTTCTGCGGAGTACATGTTGAAGGTACACTCTGAACACAGAAGAGAAAGACTGCTAGACCTAAGGGAAGCTGAGACAGAGAGCAGACTTGGTGAACATGTGTGTGCCCAGAAGAAAACTGAGGCCCACAGACATTGAGATTTCTTCTACCCTGTTACCCATGAATATAGATACTGTGCTGTACTTGTGTCAACTTGACACAAGCTGAAGTTATCACAGAGGAAGGAGCCTCAGTTGAGGAAATGCCTCCATGAGACCCAGCTGTAAGGCATTTTCTCAATTAGTGATCAAGAGGGTAGGACCCAGACCGTTGTGGGCAGTGCCATCCCCTGAGCTTGTATTCCTGGGCTCTAGAAGAGAGCAAGCTGAGCAAGCCAGGGGGAGCAAGTCAGTAAGTAACATCCCTCCATGGTCTCTGCATCAGCTCCTGCTTCCTGGCCTGCTTGAGTTCCAGTCCTGACTTCCTTTGGTGATGAACAGCAATGTAGAAGTGTAAGCTGAATAAACCCTTTCCTCCCCAACTTGCTTCTTGGTCATGATGTTTTGTGCAGGAATAGAAACCCTGACTAAGATTCATGTTAAGATACATGTGTCTCAGGGCTGGAGAGATGGCTCAGTGGTTAAGAGCACAGACTGCTCTTCCAGAGGTCCTGAGTTCAATTCCCAGCAACCACATGGTGGCTCACAACCATCTGTAATGGGATACAATGCCCTCTTCTGGTGTGTCTGGAGAGAGTAATAGTGTACTCACATAAAATAAGTAAAACCTTTAAAAAAAGAAAGAAAAAGAAAAGACAGGGTCTTACTCTTTAGCCTAAACTGACCTGTAATTTGATATGTCGTCCTGACTGGCCTCAAACTCCCAACAATACTTCTGCCTCCGCCTCCCCTAAAAGCTGGGATTGTAGATGTTAGCTACTATGCCTAGCTCTAAGGAAGTCTTATATAAATTTGAATATAATACAAGCAAACGAAAAACTTCATTTCATGTAAAAAGCATCATTGCTTTTGGAACAAAAAAAAATCCCGAAACGATTTAACGCTATTATTTTTTTTTAAAATGCATGAGCCAGGCAGTGGTGGCACATGGTTTTAATCCCAGCACTTGGGAGGCAGAAGCAGGTGGATCTCTGTGAGTAAGAGTAGCCTGGTCTACAAAGTGAGTTCCAGGATACTCAGGACTACACAGAAAAACCCTGCCTTGAAAAACAAATTAATAATCATAATGATAATAATAATATAATACAAATCTAAAATAAAAAATGCATGAACTAGGGTGTTGTTTCAGTGTGTAAAGGCACTTGCCTATAACTCCTGTTCCAGTAGATGGGACACCCCCTTCTGTCCTAAACAGGCACAGGCACATTTGACGTACGCACATCATACATCAAAAAAACTCAAATGCAGGTGAAAATCAAACCTTCAGCCATGGGTAGTGGAGCTGAGCCGCTTGCATTACGAAGCAGTCCACTTATTCACTGCCCTGGGCTAGCCTTACCCAGTGGCTGTTCAATAGCCCCTTGCTCTCTGCATGTGGAGGCGGTGATTCAACGCGGACAGCAGGGGCTGTGCATAGGCGCCCCCTGGTGGTTGGCTCCGGAAGAGGCCGATCTCTGCCCTGCAGTAGCTTGAAACAAATCCTGCTGTTCGAAAGCTGGGTCCCTCCAAGGAGAACCCATTCCCCTTTCCTTTCCAATAGTGGCTCCCTCTGCATTCTGAGGAACTCTGTCTCATACAGGCTATCAGGGGCTGTGGCAATTGTGTTCATCGGGGCTCTGAAGCAGGCCTAGTGGTCAGACCTATCAGATTCCACAAGAATCTTTTGTAATAGAATTGTTATCATAGGGCCCAAGACAAGTTATAGGCTACGTCAGAGCTCTGGAGGTTTCTCAACCGTCCCCAGCTCTCCTACGGTGACCTTATCTTCAGTATTGATGACTGATCGGTAACACAGCTGACAAGAACTCCAGCAAGGCTTGGTGCAGGTGTCTCTGAGAGTAGCCCTGGCTCTGCCCTGACTCAGCTTCTTGGGTTGGTAGGACAATGCCAGCCTCGACAGTGACAGAGTTCACACCAATACCCTTTGACACTCAGTGAAATCCCTCCCTCAGGAAGGAACTCCGATTTTCATGGTTTGAGACAGGATCGTATGTAGCTCAGGCTAGCCTCAAATTCATAGTGTAATTAAGGACAACCTTGAACTCTTCCTCTTCCTACAAGTGCTGGGATTCCAGGTGTGGACCACTACCCTGGCTAGGTCATTTCACTCTCAGTTGTTGAAATATGTATCCCTGAACTTTTATTATTTTGTTTTTTTTTTTTTCTTTAAAACAGTCTCATCCAGCCCAGGTTAGCCTTGAACTGGCTGTGCAGCTGAGAATGACCTTGAACTTCTGATCTTCCTACCTCTACATAGCTCTTGAGTGCTGAGATCACAGGCAGTGGCCTGACCTAAGAATATAGGTATTGGGCTGGAGAGATGGCTCAGAGGTTAAGAGCACTGACTGCTCTTCCAGAGGTCCTGAGTTCAATTCCCAGCAACCACATGGGATACGATGTCCTCTTCTTGTGTGTCTGACAGCTACAGTGTACTCAGATAAAAATAGATAAATCTTTAAAAAAAAAAAAGAATATAGGTATTTTCAGCTGGCAGTGGCTCATGCCTTTTAATCCTGCCACTTTCGTGAGGCAGAGGCAGGTGAATCTCTGTGAGTTCAAGGTCCACAGTCTACAGCAAGTTCTGGGACAGCTAAGGCTGTTACACAGAAAATCCCTGTCTTGAAAAACCAAAAAAAAAAAAAAAAAAAAAAAAAAAAAAAAAGGGGGGGAGGCGCTGGAGAGATGGCTCTGCAGTTAAGAGCACTGACTGCTCTTCCAGAGGTCCTGAGTTCAATTCCCAGCAACCACATGGTGGCTCACAACCATCTGTAATGGGATCTGATGTCCTCTTCTGGTGTGTCTGTGCACTCACACATATATAAAATAAATAAATCTTGAAAGAGAGAGAGAGAGAGAGAGAGAGAGAGAGAGAGAGAGAGAGAGAGAGAGAGAGAAAAGAATATAGATAATTTCTTGGCCCATCGAGATGACTTAGCTGATAAAGGTTCTTGGTACTAAAACTGATGGCCTGGATTTGATCCCTGGTAGAGAGAGAACACACCACACCACACTAATGTAATTAAAACATTTTTTTCTTGTATGGCCACAAAGCCATGGTCACATTCTTCAAAATCAGCTTAAGGCAGGAGTCTCTTTCAGATCAACAGACTTGATATGAAACAGATCTGAAACAGATGATTATGCCCAAAGTCACACAGCTTCTAAATTCTGGCGGTGGGATTTGAACCTAGGGAGTTGGTTTGGAAGCCCACCTCTGGGCCTTAGTTTCTCAATTTGAAGAGGAGGTGACAGTGATTCGCTGCCTTCTGGGACAGCAATGGTGTACCACGCTCCTCTCGCTTCCAGTAGCCAGGTAAGAACAACAGGACAGGACAAGCCAAGGGCAGAGTTCACAGAAAATACGTATAATTGAGAAGAAATACGACAGCTAAGGGAACCCAGGTGTGCTGGGCCCGCCCCCATATAGTAGGTCTCTCCTTATCTCATGTATGCTTTACCTCAGCCGTTCGAGCATAATTAACAGTTTCTTTTTACAGGTGAGGGGACTAAGGGGCTCAGAGGGAGGAAGTGCTCAGGGTCAAGGTGGAGGCTGGCTAAAGTAGCTTTTGAAGCCACGCCTGTCAGGGCAGAAAACCCAAGGGCGTGTCAGGAGCCAAAAACAGCCTTCATCAAGAGCTTCGGGGCAGCCTGCCACCCCGGGGTGCGTGTTTCTGAAATTATTGCTTCAAGGCTGGAGATGTCAGCTCTGGTGGTCCTGGGCAAAATAGGACTTCATTGGAAGCATGTGGGATTGCTCACGGGATGGATTAGGAAGAGGAAACCAGGCTGAGAAAAAACGGGAGTGTGGTACAGCCCTTGGAGCCTGGAGTCAGCAGCTTGTCCATCCGGGCCCTACCCTTGGCGTGAATCTCCAGCTGCCTGGTTCCCTGTTTGGGTGTGCTTTCTAAGACTTAGGTTCAGAGGCTCAAAGGGCCAGGCCAGGAAGTAGCCGTGAAGAAATATAGTGCCTGCCCATCACAGAAGCCTGGAGGCCCGCACATTCTTGGAAGGTTCTAGAGCCCTCGGGCCATGGCTCGGGTGTTTCATCGGGGAGTGAAGTAGCTTGAGTTGGAGGGGATTCCCCATCACTTTCCTCCCCACCCGCCCCGGACTCAGCTAGCTCTGGTTTTCACACTGTAGTTTTGCTTCTGGTCCTCTGCTGTGAGTCACGCATAAAAGTATCTTGTTTTGCTCTGCCGGTGTCTGCTGCTGCTGCCACCTTCGCCGCAGCTGCCACCTCGAGGTAGGAGGAGGCTGGGTCCCAGGCTGCACAGAGCCTGCTTCTAGATAAAGGGCAGGATGCCCTGTCTACTCCGCGGTGCTGTCGTTTTGAGGGCAAAGCCAGTGGCAGGGGGAATTTTCCAGCCTTTGGGTCACATGCAAATCGGATGCAAATGTTGGGGAAGAAAGGGTGCCTGCCCTAGAGGACTTGGGAGAATGAGGTGCCTCTCTGGCTTGAGGGGCACCTAAGAGTCTCCTGGAGACCTGGCTCTGGTCACTGCTGAGCCGGCACCCTTAGTACACCCTGAGGGCCTCCGTGTGAAGGTTAGGTAAACAAAAGAAATACAGGAAGTTCATTGTACGCATATATGAAATTGTGAAAAAATCATTAATAATTTAAAAATTGTCCCAGCTGGCTTGGTCGTGGTGAGCAAGTTTGAAAGACAAGGAAAAGTCTGGGAACACGGGGAAGAAAGGGGTTCTGCTTCTCAGGGTCCTGTTGAAGCCTCTTGTTATTAAGGATCCTGGGTCTTGGGGGCTTCCACCATGAGACAGGAATAAAGTCACTCAAAAAAAAAAAAAAAAAAAAAAAAAAAAAAAAAAGGATCCTGGGTCTTTAATTTTTTTTCTTTTTCTTTTTCTTTATTTATTTATGTCTTAGCACAGCAGCCTTGGCTTGAGGCTCTTCTCCCTGCCCAGCTGGGATCTGGTTTTCCAGGACTCTGACCAGGAACACTCTTTACATAAAGAGACAGGAACTGACCCCCTAGTGTAACCCTAGTGACTCCTGGTTTTTTGGTTTGTTTTTGTTTTTTTGTTTTTTTGTTTTTTTTCCCGGAGCTGGGGACCGAACCCAGGGCCTTGCACTTCCTAGGCAAGCGCTCTGCCATAGGGCTAAATCCCCAACCCTGTGGCTCCTGGTTTTATTTTATCAGATTATCTTCCCGGCTCCAGAGTCACCCTGCAATCTCACTTAATCAAAAAGAGAGAAGGGAGAAAATAAAAAGCTAAATTTCTTAGCAATCCTTTGAGACGTACTATGTAACCCCCCACATACACCCACACAAAAGGCAAACGTGATTAATGCCGAGTTACCTCCTTGTGACTCCCAGGAGAAGCCCACACCCATCCTTGGGGGCGTTTTCTTTTTTGTTTGTTTTGTTCTCTTTTTTTTTTTTTTAAGATTTATTTATTTATTTAATGTATACGAATACACTGTAGTTGTCTTCAGACACACCAGACCTCATTACAGATGGCTGTGACTCACCATGTGGTTGCTGGGTATTGAACTCAGGACCTCTGGAAGAGCAGTCGGAGCTCTTAACCGCTGAGCCATCTCTCCAGCCCTTGTGTTGTTTTCTTGGAGGACTCTTTCTATTGTAATCAGCTCCTGCTCTCATACTGGCTATCCTGAAATTCTTTCCTGTGTTGTCAGCATCCAGCTGTACCGAGTCAGGTCTACAGATGGCTAAGGACCGTGAATGATAACATGAGCTGTGTCCCCTGCCCTGCATCCCTGCCACCATGACCAATGGTAACACGTGTTTGTGGTCTTATGGCAGAGACCCATTCTGAAGCCCTGGTAGTAATATGTATATGTGCACGTGTATGTAGTGTGTATGTGTATGTATATGTAATGTACATGTGTGTGTTGTATAATGTGTATGTGTGTGTAATGTATATGTACTATAGATGCATTACAGGCATGTGCCCCACTGTGTGACACAGAGTCTGGACCCAAATGCCTGGAACAGTCTCAGCCTTCAGGAGGTTGGGCCCAGACATGGGGATCAGTCTACATGAGCTGATACACTATCCTCACCCCCAGCCCATATCAAAAGCAAACAGTGAGGCCTGCTGGCTCATGTCTGTAATCCCAGCACTCAGGGAAGCGAAGGCAGGAGGATGGCCGTGATATCCATTAGACTATCTCCCCTCTCAAGCCAATGAGATGGCTCGGGATGAAAACACCTTACCTGCCATGGAGCCTGAGAACCTGCGTGGAAGGAATTGGCTCTCAAAGGTTGTCCTCTCTCTCTCTCTCTCTCTCTCTCTCTCTCTCTCTCACACACACACACACACACACACACACACACACCATGAAACAAACAAAAACAGAATAAAGAGTATTTTCTGGGGACTGGAGAGATGGCTCAGGAGTTAAGAGCGCTGAGTGCTCTATAGAGGACCTGGGTTCGATTCCTCTATTGAGGGCTGGAAGTACAAAGTTGTCTTTTGTTGTATAGTGAGTTCAAGGCCAGCCTGGGATACATGGGACCCTGATGATAGAGGAGCAGAGAGGGAGCAGGAGGGATTGTGAGCAAGGGGGAGGAAGGGAGGAGGGAGACTTGTGTCCTTCCCTCCTTTTGGCTGTGAGACTGTTGAAGCAATGGGCCTCGAAGAATTAACATTGCTCTAGGATTCTCAGTCTGGTGAAGGCCAGTGCCCGACAGACAATAGGAGGAACTGCCTTGCAAGAAGAAATTTCACAGTTCTGATCCTCACAGCTCCTGGATTTGTTTTTAATCTTTTCATTAAAACTGTAACAATTTTCTATAAAGCTGCTCTAGGAAAGATAGAGAAAAACGGGAGCTTCTCTTGTCCCACCTCAGTCAAGCTGTGTCTTAACAATTTTCAGACTCAGATTCTATTCACCCATATTCCACTTATACCTGGGTAAGAGGATAGGGGCCCATCCAGCCCAGGTTGGTTTTGAGTGTGTGCAAATTCTGCTCAAAGCAAACTTTTAGGGGAGAATTCCCTATTTATCCTCTTACGCATATGCAGAACTGACTGTGCATGTGATTAAAATCAGATGCATTAGCTGGATGGTGGTGGGACCTTTAGTCCCAGCACTTGGGAGGCGAAGACAGGCGGATCTCTGTGAGTTCGAGGCCAGCCTGATCTACACAGTAAGTTCCAGGACAGTCAGGCCTACATAGTGAGGCCAGGGCTACATAGTGAGACCCTTGTCTCAAGTAATACCCACCACTTAGGGGGGAAAAAGAAATAAAAGAGAAAGAAAAAAAGTCAGATGCATTATGGGAAGGTTAATGCACAGTAGAGAAATGGTTACTTAATCTGTCAGTCAAAATAGAACCCCACCCAAACTATGACCCTAGCAACCAAAAGTCTTCTTTAGAACCCTATAAAGGAAGTCCACCCCAAACAATGATCAGAACCCGAGTATCCTCACTCCTGTGGCCTGGCGTCAATCTTTTAAAAACTATTTTGGGGCATCGAATAGAGGACTTAGCAGTTAAGAACACTGGCTGCTCTTGCAGAGGACCCAGGTTCCGTTCCTAGCACCCATGCAGCTCACGATCATCTGTAGCTCTAGTTCTGGGGGATCTGATGTCCTTTTCTGGCCTCCACGGGCACCAGGGACTCATGTGACATACATCCACACACACAAAATACTCATGAAAGAAAAAAAATTACTCTCAAAAACATTTATTTTTATTTTTAATTATGTGTGTGTTTCTACACATGAATGCAGGTGTCTGAGAGGCCAGAGGAGACATTGGATTTCTTAGAACTGGAGCTACCAGTTGTTGGGAACTGTGATGTGGGTGTTGGGAACTGAACTTGGGTCCTCTACAAGAGCTGTGTGCATTCTTAGCCCCTGATCCATTCCTCTGGTGCTTGCTGTCAATCCTCCCGGGTATGTCTCTGATCTCTACCAGCAATTTGCTTTGAATAAAGCTACTTTTATAAACCTGTGTGAGCCTTCACTTCAATTCCATGAAGAAGAGGCCAAGAATCTGAGGGTTCGTTAAGAGAGTCCTGGGATGTTGCAGGCCTGGGTGAAGTTGCTGATGGTTTGATCTGAAAAGCCTCTTTCCCCAGGACCCACGGTGAGCTGCCACAGGGCTGAGTCTCAGGCTAATGAACTCTGCTGGGACTTTCTGTTTTCTAGTCGTACTTTTAATTAGAGCTGTTATTTAGTGTGGACTTTTTCTTTCATTGTGAGGTTTTTTTCCAAACCAAATTCTGAGGTTAACTAATAAGATGTATTTGTTAATCAATCCAGCCTGGGTTTCCAAGAGAAAATAAGATGCCATGATCAAAATGTTGGGCTGGGGGTAGGGATGTTTGAGGCCTTGGGGGCTTCAGTGACCTCAGCTGAAGGGTCCTGAGGGCCAGGACTCTCAGGTATCGCTGCTGTCTTGTTGCACAGTGATGTGTTTTGCAGAAGCAGAGAAGCTGGAGTTGCTGTTGGAAATGCGGATTTGGTCCGATCCAGGAGCTTCTGTTGTGAGCTGAAAGCCTGAAAACCTACAGCTCACTGGGAAGAGGCTGCCAGCCTTGGACCTCTTTGGTGTCCCTGCAGGGAGCCCCCACAGTATCTGAAGACGTGGAGGGGAGAGGGGATAGCCATCAGGCCACAGACCAGACCAAACCAGCTCTTGGAATCCCTGCGTGTTGTTTTTTTAACAAAGTATCAAACATTCGATTTTGCCATTGAAGACTCAGGAACCAGATGCTGGGGTAAAAGCCTGCTGGCTCAGAGAGGCGGAGAAAGCCCCCAGCTGACTTTCCTCCACAGCTGATGTCCTGAAAGGAAGGTCTCCTTCTCCAAACGGACTCAAAAACCTCTCAAACCGAACGTCTCTCCTTTCTGCTTCCTGTGTATCCTGACTTCCTCTCACTCTCTGTGGTTTTTTTCCTGTGTTCACTTCCTGTCATCTGGTTGCTTGCTCTGCCTCTTTGGCCTGTGGTTGACTTTATTGAATCCTGTTGACAATAAACAGAAAACTCTTGGATTAAAGGTGTGTGCCAGGGCTGAGCCACACCACAACTAGAAACAGGGTTTTCCAGTAAAGAACACAATCTTGGGGGCTGGGGATTTAGCTCAGCGGTAGAGCGCTTGCCTAGGAAGCGCAAGGCCCTGGGTTCGGTCCCCAGCTCCGAAAAAAAGAACCAAAAAAAAAAAAAAAGAACACAATCTTGGGGTTCACATATGTGGGCAAATATTCTACAGCAGCAGTGTTTGTGTTAGAGCTGAGGCTTCCTATTTTTGTCACAGTGCCTCAGTCTTGGCATTATGAATCTTTGGGACCAGGTGGGGATGGGGGTGAGGGTAGGTAGGTGCCTAAAGATGGAGGGGGTAGGGCGAGGACAAACATGTGCACATGTGCATGCATGTAGTGGTTAGAGGTCAACCCTGAGCGTTGTCCTCCATGGTCATCCACCTCACCTTTCAAAGAGGTTGTTGACAAGTTCGTTTTTATCTTAATTAATTATTTATTTATATTTTGAGACAGGGGTTCACTTCTCACCATGTTCCTCTGCTGGCTGGCCTCTTCCTCCAAAGTGCTAGACTGAAAGGTATGTACCACCATGCCTGGCCTTGACAATTTTATATATATATAATCCATTCTGCTCACACTCCTAACCCTCCCCGCCTCCTACCAAGACCTCCTCAAAACACCTTTTGGTGTTTTTCTGTTTTTAAGATTTATTATTCTATGTATCTGAGTACACTGGAGCTGTCTTCAGACACACCAGAAGAGGGCATCAGATCTCGTTATAGATGGTTGTGAGCCACTATGTGGTTGCTGGGAATTGAACTCAGGACCTCTGGAAGAGCAGTCAGCGCTCTTTTTTTTTTTTTTTTTTTTTTTTTAACTTGAGTATTTCTTATGTACATTTCGAGTGTTATTCCCTTTCCCGGTTTCCGGGCAAACATCCCCTTCCCTCCCCCTTCCTTATGGGTGTTCCTCCCCACCCTCCCCCATTGCCGCCCTCCCCGACAGTCTAGTTCACTGGGGGTTCAGTCTTATGGGACCCAGGGCTTCCTTCCACTGGTGCTCTTACTAGGATATTCATTGCTACCTATGAGGTCAGAGTCCAGGGTCAGTCCATGTATAGTCTTTAGGTAGTGGCTTAGTCCCTGGAAGCTCTGGTTGCTTGGCATTGTTGTACAGTCAGCGCTCTTAACCGCTGAGCCATCTCTGCAGCCCGCTGCCCTGCTTTAGTGGTGCCATAGTATTCCATGTGTGATGAACTCTGTTTAAATGAGTTGCCCCTCTTTTGAACACCATCCAGGTATTTCTGACGCTTGTAGCAGTAATCCGTGCTGGGTGTACTTCACACATAGGCAAGTCTATCTGTGGCTAATCCCTAGCTGTAAAAATCTTGCCTAAACAGGAAGAGCGTTTGGCCTGCCATTGTGATAAGAACTTTGCCTCCAAAGGGGTGCTCCCAGCTCACAGCCATGTGGTTCACCACAGGTTACCAAATGGGATGATGGCCTTCTGATAGGAGAGGCATATCCCACTGTATCTGCTTTCTGTTCTACCAGAGAACTGAGAGGCCATTTTTAAAAAAAGAATTATTTTATGTATATGAGTACACTGTTGCTGTCTTCAGACACACCAGAAGAGGAGATCAGATCTCATTACAGATGGTTGTGAGCCACCATGTGGTTGCTGGGAATTGAACTCAGGACCTCTGGAAGAGCAGTCGGTGCTCTTAACCACTGAGCCATCTCTCCAGCCCCAAGAGCTCATTTTTAATTCTTCTTCTCTTAGCTCTCTATGACGCTCACCCATTTTCCTTTGGGTTGTTAGATTTCTGAGTTTTTAGGGGTAACATGCCTGAACTAACCATGGGCATTATGTGCCTGTGATGCCAGAGCTTGGTGGGGCTGGAGCAGGAGGGATAGGGGTTCAAGGCCAGGTGGGAGCTACAAGAGACCTAATCTCAAAAACAAACACTCCCCATACCCCAGCAAAGTAGAAACAAGAAGCTGAGAGATAGCTCAGTGGGTGAAGCTGTTACTGTGCCAACAACGCTCATGGTGTGTGTGTGTGTGTGTGTGTGTGTGTGTGTGTGTCTGTTCCTCCTTTTCCTCCTCCCCTCCTTCCTCTCCCTATCCCCTCTATCTCTTCCCCCCTTCTTAATTCCTCCTCCTTCTCCTCCTCCAAACCTCTCCAGGTTCTCCTTATACAATCCCAGGCTGGTCTCAAATTCAGGAACCCCTGAGTGTTGGGATTAAAGGTGTGCAGTACCATGCCTGGCAGGCCTATCTTAATGTGGACATGCTGAACACGCCTACAGGACTACCATTCCTGACATCCCTTGGGTACCACTCACATGTGAGCCTTACATACGTAGATTTGACTCACACCCCAGAAGGCTGAGGGCTTCCTGCAGGACATTTGCAGTGGGGTGCCTTTTGTATCCAGTCCTAGAGGATCACAAGGTGCCTACAGCTCACTACAAGCCAGGGAGCCACTTACGTTCCGCCTGGAGCAGGTGGCTAGTACATTCCTGCCTCAGGGTCATGAACCCATACTCACCTCTGTGCCCCTGCAAAGATGACGATGCACAACCTTAAAGGGGGCTTTTGCTGCAGGTGTTTGCAGGACTTTTGGCAAATCCTGGCGAACCATCAGATTGGTTGGTCAGTAGGTGGCTAGGATCCTTTGTTTCTGCACTTGGGTGGTAGAAGCAGAAGGATCAGGAGTTCAAGGGCAATGGAAGATCTCAGCTACACAACAAGTGTGAAGCCAGCTGGCTACATTGAGACAGAACTCGTGGCAATTAATCCTCCATTTTAAAAACTATTTATTTATTTATTTATTTATTTATTTATTTATTTATTTAACCTATGAGTGCCTTCTCTGCATGTACACCTGCATGCCAGAAGAGGGCATCAGATCCCATTACAGATTGTTGTGAGCCACCATGTGGTGGCTGGGAACTGAACTCAGGACCTCTGGAAGAGCAGTCAGTGCTCTTAACCAATTAATTAATTAATGGGGGCTTAATCTCTCCAGGCCCCCCAATCCTCCTTTTTTTTTTTTTTTTTTTGGTTCTTTTTTTTTTTGGAGCTGGGGACCAACCCAGCCAATCCTCCATTTTTTGACCTCCTTATTTGAGTGCTGACATTTCTATCACTAACTGTCCTGGTTTTTAGATGGTGGGATCCTGTAAACCTGCATAAAGTCCTGTGCCTCTGTCAGCCTCTGTCCCTGACCCCAGACCTCCTCACCCAGGGCAGGACCAGTTGTCACCAACTGAGCATGTGCAAAAGGTCCAGGGCCTGCCATGCCCCGCTAGGGATTCAAATTCTTGGACGTGTAACCCCCAAAGGAAGATGGCAGCTTCAGACTGTTATTGTCAGTAAGAGGGCCTGTGCGAAGATCAAAGCCTGAAGGAAGTAGGTGTTTCTCTGACAAAAAACATCATATTTTTAGACATTCTCTGTGGTGTAGGATGTTTTGCCCCAGGCTGCCTGTTGGTGAAGGGATGCGGCTGGAGGTGCTCCCCACCCCCAAGGCTGCCATCTTGAGCTGAGCGTTCTTGGAAAGGGTTTCCTGACACAGGCTGGACGGAGCTGGGAGGCTGAGGGTGGGAGAAGCATCCACTTTCCCTGAAGGTCAGAGTACCTACTTAGGCCGGTATTGTTTTGGGTTGAGGGATGGGGGCTTCAAGCCCCACCCTATCGAGTAACCCAGGCTGGTCTTGAGATTGCTCTTAGGACGAACTCTGCAGGGCTGGGGTCTCCCCGTGCTCCACCGCATCCTACTGAGAGCATCAGAAGCTTGGCCCACCTCCACCTCCGGCTTCTGCTACACGCATGCGCATATCCACACCTTCTGAAGACCGGAATCTGCATGCAGTGGCCAAGGAGAACTATACATTCATTCTGTAATCAGGGCTAACTGGTGCGGTCTATAAGAGGAGAGATGCCAAGATCCAGGAGGTGGAACAGCAGTGGGTTGCTAAACCAAACGCCCAGGAATATTCATTCCATGAAGGATCAGAATAGCTCTTGGGGTCTGGGAAACCTCAGGGCAGGACCCAGCTTGGCCGGAGGACGGGAATGGTGGAAAACGGTGCTCATGTTCACAGAATGGGCGAGCTTTGAGGATGAATGCTTCAGATCCTCCTTGTTCGTTAAGATGCCTTGTCCTTAAAAGTGCCTACCTCGGAGAATTGAGCTGGCCCCTTCCTTCATGCAAAAAGGAGCAGAAACAAAGACAGTTTGGGGCGGGGGTGGGCCCTGGGAGGGGGGATGCTACCCAGCCCTCCCTAGCTCTCTTCAGTGTCTCTCCCTTATAATCAGTATGCCTTTGCCTTAATGTTTATGCCACAATCCCAAGCAGGCAGGCTGGAGTGGCCAACTGTAATTTATATCATTTTGCATCTGGGCTACAGGCTCTTAGGACTCAACCTCATGCAAATGGGAACCACATTGGAGAGGGGGAGACCGAGCCGAGGCCACATTAGGATAAGCTCCCAGGAAGCCACCTGTTTCTCGTTTGGGACATGCATTGGTTCCTTGTCCTCCCATCCCAGTGCCTAGTGGTTTGTGGAAATGGCAGAGCAGCCCTGTGCTTCTCCTTGACTAGCAACCGGCACTAAGGCTGGGATGAGCCACTTGCAAACCTCTGAATGCCCCGCGCATAGCTCTGCAGAGGTCGTTGGGCGCACTCTGCTCTGTGTTCTCATCGGTCTCCACAGAGCAGCTTCCTAGAGAAAGTAGAATGTGGTCAAACCTTAAAGTCTGTGGGAGGCCTGGGGCCCCTGGCTGGGGGCAGGGCCTAGAGGACTCTATATCCCCCGTTCTCTTGAAACCCAAGAATAGATACGCTGAGGTAGGCCAGGGAGCCAGCTGTGCTGAAAATGAAGGGACTTAAGGTCAGTTATGTCTGCTGGCTCAGATCTGCAATCCTAGCATTAAGGGAGCTGAGGCAGGAGGATTGCAGTGAGTTGAGGCCAGTCTGGGCTACGTAGTGATTTTTTTTTTTTTTCGGAGCTGGGGACCGAACCCAGGGCCTTGCGCTTGCTAAGCAAGTGTTCTACCACTGAGCTAAATCCCCAACCCTACGTAGTGAATTTAAAGTCAGTCTAGTGTAGGAACTTCGACTTCATCTCACGAAGTTCAATGCCAGGGCAAGGGATGTAGCGCTGTTAGTAGTGCTTGCCTAGAATGCTGGGATCCCTGGGTTTGAGTTCCCAGCACTGAGAATCTGAGGACTCAGGAAGGAGAGGCCGGGCAATCTTCGGCCATATATGAGGTCAGCCTGAGCTACATGAAACTGTCTTGCAACAAAACAAACAAAAAACGCTAAGTAAGCCAATGTACAATGGTTGGGACAGCACACACACACACACACACACACACACACACACACACACACATTCACCTTTTAGTGTAAATAAAATAACGTTTAAGAACGTTGTCACAGGGGCTGGAGAGAAGGCTCAGTGGTTAAGAGCACTAGCGGTTCTTCCAGAGGACCCACGTTCAATTCCCAGCAACCACATGGTGGCTCACAACAGTCTGAAGCCCTGGCACAGACACACATGCGGGCAACACAATGTACAGAAATTAAGATTAAATAATTACAAATAAAAGAATGTGGTCATACCGGCGATCTTGAATGAGAGTCACCTGTGGGACTGGGCATTTCCAGGAATGATCTTGCTTTCTGTTAGTTCATTTGTTTGTTTGCTAGGGTCTTGTTTTAAAATAATATAATGTTTTTATTAACTCGTTGAACATTTCATGCAACGTTTCTTGATTAAATTTGCCACCTTCCTCCTCCCAGCTCTTCCCAGATCCCCCTCCTCCATAACCCCTCTGCTTTGTCCAAAAAAAAAAAGAGAGATTATATGAGTATATATAGGTATAGATTCTTATAAGTATATATATTCTCTAAGCATATAGAATACAGTTAGAGATTATATATATAGATATAGATTCTATGTGAGTATATGTATTTTTTTTTTTTTTTTTGGAACTGGGGACCGAACCCAGGGCCTTGCGCTTGCTAGGCAAGTGCTCTACCACTGAGCTAAATCCCCAACCCCTGGATAGAATACAGTTAGAGATTATATATATAGATATAGATTCTATGTGAGTATATATATTCTGTAAGCATATAGAATACAGTTAGAGATTATATGAGTATGTATAGATACAGATTCTATGTGAGTATATGTATTCTCTAAATGGATAGAATACAGTCAGATGGAGCTTAGCGGCAGAGCTCTTATTTGGAATCCGGACGAGATAAAGCCCTTCAACTCTAACACTGTAAAAAAGAAAAATCCAACTTAAAATATTTGGGAACCTACAACATGGGCATTGAATAACAGCCTGGCTCCTGTTGGCTTTCTTCTGGCTTCCTTCTTGTCCCCTTAGTCCTTCTACCAGGTTTTCTTTGTCCCTTCTTCCACACCCGTGGTCAGCCCTCCGCCCAGCCAGCTCAGGTCTAGGCTTGTGCTGAGATCTGAATGTGTACCCCTCAAAAGCTTGCCAACCCAGTCCTCCCAGACACTCGTGGATGGCATTTAGCTATGGGGACTTTGGGAACTGCTTGGGAATGTGAGAAAGGTTTTAGTGTGAAGTAGGGTCATTCTGATGGCTTTACACAGTCAGTCAGGTTACAGAGCAACCAGAAGACCCTCACCAGAGGCTGCCACTATGTTCCTGAGCCAGATAAACCTTTATTCTTTAGCAATTATCCCAGCTTGGGTATTTTGTTTTAGCAACAGAAGATGGACCAAGGCAGTTTGGCTTCAGGCTGATCAGGCCACAGGGCCTGAAGTTTAGGGGCCTTTTCAGTAGTCCTTGACACTCCGGACTTAGTGTGGCACAGGGACCTGGGGAAGGCCTCCTGGACTTGGGGGCTGAGTCTCTTGTTCAGAAAGACTCCATGATTTTCCTCTGGAGGCAGGAGTTCTTTGGCCATTTTGACAGGTTTCCCCCAGCTCCCACTGCCCCTAGTGAGAGCAGATGAACCTGTGTGTCACCACCTGGCGTCCTCTGGTAGTAGGTCTGCCTGGGCAATGTCAGCTGACTCTTAGAGACACGACGGAGGCCTTTTGCTGTGATGTAGAACATTATCTCTAGAACATAAACATGTTCTTTGAGATGGGAAGGGGGGGTCTCATGTAGCCCAGGCTGAAATCACTAAATAGGATACCTTGAGGTTCTAATCCTCCTGCCTCCACCTCCCAAATGCTGGGATTAAAGGAATGAACCACCACACCATTTATATGATGCTGGGAATTGAACCCAGGACTTCTGTGCATGCTAGGCAAGCACTCTACTACTGAGGTATATCCCGAACCCCATGAACCTTTTTTTTTGGGGGGGGGGAATCTCTGAACTTCAAAGTTCCATTTGCTCTCTTTATTTTCTTCAGAAACCAGGGCATCTCCTGCAGTAGAAGAAACCTATGACAAAGAAAATCAACAGTGTGGGCCAAGGGGGCTCCTGGGTGGGAGGGGACTGGCTTCCTCAGGCTTCTTATTTTTCTGGGGCATACGAGTCTCCCCGGGGCACACAGCACTCCCCCTCCCCCTCCCCCAGACCTTTCAGGTGAGAAAACTTTCCATTGTTGCCCTATCTCGTGGTAATCCACTTGCCTCCTTGCGGGAACCACAGGTGCACAGATCTGAGGCCTGATCTGTTCCACTGGGTGCCAAGCAGGGCAGGGGACGCGAACCCCAGCAAGAAATAGCGCCCGCAACCGCAAGGCCCGGTGTGTGCGCCCTCTGAAACCATAGGTAAAGACAATTACCGGCAGTTTCCATCCACCGTTTTTGTTTTTTGTTCAAAGGCCACCGAGCATTCTCAGCAGCAGACCTGAGGCGTAGTATTCCCACCACACGCCACCTTCATAAACGTGCGATAAAAGCTGTGGTCGCTTTGTCCCGGCTCTTCCTTTTAACAGTCAAACCTTCAAGTTTGATGTTGAAACTGCTTTTTTCTTCAAGTGGGCTTTGATGCTTAGATAACGCTTAGAGATAAGGAACCTGCCTTCAAAACCGCTCACTGTACCTCCGGCTCACCACTAGGAGCGTCACAAGGGAAAAAAATCAGACACCTGAGCTCATGAGAGGGAAGAATGTGCTGAGTCTGTGAAATGCTCGCTGCCGGCATGGGAGATTTGCAGAGGGAGGGAAAGAGAGAGAGAGAGAGGGAGGGAGGGAGAGAGAGAGAGAGAGAGAGAGAGAGAGAGAGAGAGAGAGAGAGAGAGAGAGAGAATTGAGGAACTTAGATTAGTTGACAGAAAGTTTGCCTAGCATGTACAAAGCCCAGGGCACTCCATAAATTATTAATAGTAACATATGCCTGTAATCCCAGTACTTGGGGGATAGAGAGGCAAAAGGATCAGTGGTTCAAAGTAGCCTTGGCTTCATAGGGAGTGAGAGGCTTGCCTGGTGTGTATGAGAGGAAGGAAGGAAGGAAAGAAGGAAGGAAAGAAAGAAGGAAGGAAGGAAAGAAGGAAGGAAGGAAGGAAGGAAGGAAGGAGAAAAGGAAAGTGGAGAGGGCTGGGATCTTAAATTTACACAAACCAGACACTGGCAATGTATGCTTAAAATCTAGATCAATAGTTCAAGGTCATTCTTGGCTACAGAATTGGAAACCAGCCTGGTCTACGTAAGATCCAGAAGAAGAAGGAGAAGGAGAAGGAGAAGGAGGAGAAGAAAACAGCAACAACAACAACAACAACAAAATGTCAGAGCTGTGTGTTCTGCTTAAATAGAAAGACTGACAGTCAGGTGTGCATTGTAATCCCAGCACTCCACCAGGTGAGGGATAAGGTTTGAGTTCTGGGTTAGCCTGGGCTACCATTGCAGGCCAATATCTTAAACAAACAAACAAACAAGCAAGCAAGCAAACCTATGAGGCTTGTGTTAGGAGGTGCCCAGTGTCCCTTAGGAACTGGGCTATCTGAATGTCTTAGGAGTTGGTGCTGGCTCTGGATTCACTGGCTCCTGTGGGGTCAGGCTCATAAGTATTTGCATTCTGCCCAGGCATAGAGGGCCACTTCTGGGCTCCCCGAATTTAGATGCTGGAGCAGGAAGACCTTCAGTTCCAGGCCACCGTAAGCTGCAACCACTGAGAGAATGCTGAGGCCAAGGGAGGGTTTCTTGGCAATGACTCTTACTGTCTGCAGAGACAAGGCAGAGACCTCTGAGCTCTTCACGGGGACCAGTGACGTCCTCGGTGTCTTAAGACAAACTCTGTTGGCTCTTGTCATAATGGTTTACACCTGCTTTTCTTTAATTTCTTTATTGTATTATTTTACGTTATGGACGTTTCGACTACATGCATGTCTATGTACCGTGTGTGTTCAGTGCCCACAGAGGCCAGAGGAGGGCATTGGACGGCCTGGAACTGGAGTTATAGACTATCGTGAGCCATCATGTGGGCGCAGGGAACTGAACCCCCATCCTCTGCAAGAGCAGTCAGTACTCTTTTTTTTTTTTTTTTAATAAGCAAAGGCGAGGTTTATTACAGAGATCTATTACGGAGATCTCCAGGCCGACATGTACCCTGCGCAGGAGACAGAGGTGTCGACTGCAGCCAGTACTCTTAACCATTGAGCCATCTCTCTCTCTCTAGCCCCATTTTCTTTCCTTATTCCTGTTTTAGAGTCTCATGTAGCCCAGGCTAGCCTAGAACTTCCTGTATAGCTAGGGTCATCTTGTATTCCTAATCCTCCTGGGTCCACTTCTCAAGTGCTAGGATTACAGGTATGGGCCACCATGCCCGCTTTATGATGTTCTGGAGTGGAATCCAGTCAGAGCGTTGTTCACAATAGGCAAGCGCTACGCCGAACTCCTAAGCAGCCCTCATTTTTAGCTTTGTCTTGTGCCCCTGAACCCCAAGCATCTGAGTCTGTGAGGTTGAGGGGTGAGAACCAGTTTGGATCAGAGAAACCAAGTCTTAAACTGTCTCTTTCCAACTGTATGACTTCAGGTGAGTTACTTTGCTTCTCTGGGCAACGAGTTCTTCATCAGGAAAACGCAGGTTTCATAGTAAGAACTCTTTAGATGTGAGTGGCACTGCCAAGTGATGAAGTCTGTGATTCTATGAATTGCCAGGATTTGCATAAATATAACATTTAGGTTTCTAATTTTTTTTTTTTACATCTTTCAGCAGCTGGTTTGATCTCTGCCACAGAGCTGTGAGGAAGCAGGCAGTTGTGCCAAGTTTTCATACTCCCATTTCACAGATGGAAAAATGGAGGCACAGAGAGGTCAAGTGGCTAACAGGGGAACAAAAAGTGATAAGCTGGTCAGTGTCTAGGCCTGGTCAGACATACAGGGAGCTATGGACCCCTGTCTTATGGGGCGGCCTCACAAGTGGGAAACACAAAGTACCACAAAGGAAAAAAAAAATCTTGCTTTGGTCTCTGGCAACTTCATGACCCCAGAGATTTGACTTAACCTTCTGAGCTGGGATTAGAATTTCAGGCTTTGAGCTGCATAGGAGAACTCTGCCACACCCCCGCCCTGGAGCCCAGAATCTGAATCATGAATTTTATGATTTAACACACCCAGAACACACACACCTGTCTCTCCTTTTGGAGCTTGAGCCTTGACACGATCTTGAGCTTTTGGCATCCCCCTGCCTCTGTCTCCAGAGTGTTGAGACTGCAGATGTGTTCCAGCACATCTGGCTATGATCTCACTTTCAAAGCCCAAGGCTTTACAGAGGCAGCAGGGTCAGAAGTTCAAGAGAAATCTTGACAGTCAAATTCAAGGGCATCCTGGGATACGAGAGGCCCTTTCTCTTCTTGAGTCAAAAAGTTTGTCACTGTGCCTGATGACCTGGGTTAGTGCTCTGGAACCACAAGGTGGAACGAGAGAACTGATGACCAAAAGTTGTCCTCTGGGGGTTGGGGATTTGGCTCAGTGGTAGAGCGCTTGCCTAGCAAGCGCAAGGCCCTGAGTTCGGTCCCCAGCTCCGAAAAAAAAAAAAGTTGTCCTCTGATGTCTACAAATATACCATGGCATGAGCTTGCCTTCAACCTCCCCGACATACACATCGTATACATACACACATGGCAAATGCTCAACACACACACACACACACACACACACACACACACACACATCATATACACACATACATGACATATATACATACACACAAGGGTGATAGAAATGAAATTTAAAAGTGTTTCTTTTTAAGGAAAATTTGTCTTTGTCGGGCTGTGCTGGTTCACGCCTTCAATCCCAGCGCTCAGGAGGCAGAGGCAGGCGGATCTCTGAGTCCAAGGCCAACCTGGTCTACAGAGTGAATTCCAGGACAGCCAGGAATACACAGAGAAACCCTGTCTTGAAAAACCAAAACCAAAACCAAAAAAATAAAGAAATAAAAAAGAAAGAAAGAAAGAAAGAAAAAAGAAAAAGAAAGAAAAAAAGAAAAAGGGAAAACAAGGGGTTGGGGATTTAGCTCAGTGGTAGAGCGCTTGCCTAGGGAAGCGCAAAGGCCCTGTTCTGGTCCCCAGCTCCAAAAAAAAAAAAAAAAAAAAAAAAAAAAAAAAAAAAAAGGAAAACAAGAAAAGAAAGAAAAAAGAAAAGAGGGGTTGGGGGATTTAGCTCAGTGGTTAGAGCGCTTGCCTAGGAAGCGCAAGGCCCTGGGTTCGGTCCCCAGCTTCGAAAAAAAGAACCAAAAAAAAAAAAAAAAAAAAAAAAACATTGTCTTTAAATTATATATATAAATAAATGGGGGTAAAGACATTAGCTCACCCTGTGTGTACAGGCTAGGGCCACAGTGAAGTGTCAGCTGCTGGTGCCCGACACTGGAGAGCCTAACCTCTCCTGAGGCCCGAGGCCTAGCAGTTTCTATGGGACCCTTTTTATTCATGGGCCTGAAACCGGGAGAGGAGAGGACAGGAAGGAGTCCCTGCCCGTGGTCCCTTAGGAAACCTATGCAAACATGCAAGTGGAACCCTTGACCTCAAGTTGGGCAAAAGAGGACACCACCAGTTTCCAAGGACCTAGCAATGGCTTTTTTTTTTTTTTTTTTTTTTTTTTGAATGAAGGCCAGTGGGGACTGCGGCTTCAGATGCCCTCCGTCTCTGATGCTACTTCTTATCGAGGGCGACTGACCACAATGAGCAGCCTTTGAGAGACCACAGCTCAGCTGGCTTTGATGTCGCCTGCCCCTTGGCCTGCCTATGTGGATGCAGCGATCCTGCTACACAGCCACACACCCACTGGGCCCCGCATCCCCTGCAAGCGATTGGAAGTCAGGCTTCGCAGCCACTGTGAGAAGCCCCCACCGCAAGCCGCCCCAGCATTACTCACAGCTTCCAGTACCTGCCCGAGTTCAAACAGGAAGCCTGGTTTTTTCCTGTGTTGATGACAGCTTGTGTTCTCTTTCTGTTCAGCTTTGGGGCTCCCTGACGGCGTGGGCTTCTGGGCGTGAATGTTTGAGGGTATCGGCGTGCTTTGGGGTCTTTCTGGCAAATGCCTCAGCAGAACCACTTCTTCTGGGAAGGCTGGGCGAAGGCCCGGAGGGTAGCCCAGATCATCAATTGCTTCGCCGGTGAAGGTGGACTCTGGCCAAGTACAATAGTGGCCCCTGTAAAACATACATGTTCCATCCATCCACACTGAAGTTGCGTGTCTTCAGACAAACCAAACCCTTTGCATGTTCCTGGGTTACGACCGGCTCTGCTCCCGGGGCCTAGACAGACACCCAGTGTGTGCTCTCCTAAAACGAGGTCTCTCCGTACCCCAGCCTGCCTGCTCTTAGCCACATGTGGGCCTCTGTGGAAACATAACATGGGTTCCTGAGGGAAGGCTGAAGGGATAGTCTTGTAGAATTTATTGTGTATTATAGTGCCTTGTAAAAAACTTGAAACCTTTCTTTTAAGACACTAAACATTCCCCTTAAAGCTTTATTTTCTTAATGGAAAAGTCTTCCATCCTGGGCAAAGGGGAAAATGAGTGAAAAGCAAACCTCGCCCCGCCTGAGACTGAAGAGCAGAGACTTCAAACTCACAAACTCCTCCTCCCTCTGCAGACAGGGTCCTGGGTATCCCAAACCGGCCTCAAACTCACTACCTTGTCAAGATGACCTCCCGTTTCTGATCCTCCTGGTGTCACGTCCCCAGTTATGGGGCTGCAGGCACACTCTACCCTGCTTGGTATGGCGTAGGTTTGGGCCCTAACCCATGGCTTTTGTGCTTAGTGGGCAAACTCTCTGCCAACTGAAATGTATCTCCTTTCCCAACCAACTTACTGGGGGCTCACCCCGTATAGCCTCCGCCTTCACGGCACTTCCTCGTGAGAACAGAGACTGCTTGGTCCCTCGGGTGGGCGTGGGGCCTGTCTTCTCTACACTGAGACTTGTGGACTCTCTGCTGTGCTGTGCTATACCCAGAACTATACCTGCGGTCATCATTGTGACATCAGAACTGACAGTCAGTCTGGCCACACGTTTGTCAACACAACTCCCAAGAGGCTGACTGAGGCAAGAGGATTGGGGGTTCAAGACTAGCCTAAGCAACATAGCAAACCCCTGTACCAAAAGAAAAGAACAGCTGCGAGGCGCTGTGTTCAGAGTTTTGCATGTTTCCCCCAGTTAATATTACAACCCTACATGGCAGTCATTCATTGTGTGAGGGGACTGAGGCACAGAGAAAAAACTAGGTCTCCCTTTGGCCTCCCCATTACCCCTCATGCTGGCACAGTGATGGTAGGGTATGTGGTACTTTCTTCAGAGCCAAGGGACAATGGAAGGTAGGTGGTCTGAGGGGGAGGGGAGATGTCCCAAGACTTGGCTGAAGTCAGATCTCCAGTTAATACCAGGAAAGGACATTAAGATTCTCAATGAATGCCCAGAGGAATTCCCCCAGAAGGCCAGAAGGGACTTTGGCCTTGCTCCCTACATTTAATATCACAGAATTTTCCTAAAGCAAGCTGCAAAGTGGGGCATGATAGCACATTTCAGTAATCTCAGCACTCAGGAAACTAAGGCAGGAGGATCACAAGTGTAAGGTCAGACTGAGTTACAGAGTAGAATCCAAGCATTCATTCAAAACAACCTGATCCTCCAGATGTGGTGGTGCACGCCTTTAAACCCGCCTCTCAGGAGGCAGGAGCCAGTGAATCTCCGTACAGCACAATGAGCTCCAGGCTAGTCAGGGCTACATAGTGAGACCCTGTCTCAAATAGAAGACAGACAGACAGACAGACAGAGAGACAGATGGATGGATAGACAGACAGATAATAAACAAATGAATAAAACTGAATTAGCATCGGGCTTGGTGTCACAGGTCTGTGATCCTAGCCCTTGGGAGGTAGAAGCAGGACGAGGAAGGGTTGAAGAGAATCCCTGGCTACAGAGTGAGTGTGAGGCCGGCATCACTACCCAGCAACAAGCTTCAGGGCAAACCCTAATCCCACCGTCATCTCCTGAACCAGAATCGTCACGTCTGGCTCAGCATCTACAGCTTTAAAAGCCCTCCAGTTGGTTCTCATGCACAGCAACGTCTGAGCATCCCAGACTCCAGAGACATTATTTTGTCTCTCACTCGAAGGCCTTCTCTGTTGGAAAGTCCATTGCTCCACAGAGCAGCCGACCATTAGTAAAGTAGGCTGAGTTAAGTACAAGAACTTGGGTAGAACAGTGTTTGTGCTTGTGGCAATCCAAAACGCCATGAACATTTTCAACAGTGAGGGAGCGGGTGCACACTTGGAATTCTGCACAGTCATCAGCAACGAGTAAATAAATGATCGCAGCCAAGCAGGCTGATTGGTCTTGATTGACTCCCCCAATTGGGACTCCCCAATCAAGTTCTGTCTGGCTACAGCGTGAGATCAAGGCTAACCTGAGCAAAGTACTGAGACCTTGTCTCAATATAAAACAAAAGGAAGGTGATGTCGTTCAGTGGTAGAGTGCTTACCCAACATGGGTAACGTCCTGAGTTTAATCCCCAGTACAAGAAAGAAAGGAAGGAAGAAAGACAGAGAGAAGCAGAGACAGACAGAGAAACATGGAGACAAAGAGACAGAGAGACACAGAGAGACAAGATAGAGATACTGAGAGAGGCAGAGACAGAGAGACACACCGACAGGCAGAGAGAGAGAGAGAGAGAGAGAGAGAGAGAGAGAGAGAGAGAGAGATCATTTTGAAGAATGTCATCTCAGAGAGACAGGAGGCAGGGAAGGAGGAGAAGGAGGACGAGAAAACAGCAACAACCCCCTCCCTCCCCATGGGGGTCTTCTTAGGATTTGGGGCTTCAGGGCTAGAAAGCCCTCTTTGTTCTTCATATGGCTGCAAGAGCTCACACAGGATGAGGAGACGTGGGATTCTGGACCCTTGCATTTAAAGGCCATCCAAAAGGAACCTTTGCCTTCCTAGGTCTTCCTGGTGGCTTTTAGAAGTTACGTCTGCCCCAGTGCAAACTGCTTATCACTAGCCTGAGGGTGATCTAGTTGTGGGCTGAGAGTCAGACCTAGGGTGCATTTATTTGCCTTACGCCATTCCAAAGAGCTGTGACAGCCTACTGCTCCCCTGAGCCCTTGCCCATTGCTCCATGAACATAGGCTACCTGATCTTCAGAAGGAGGCTGTCTCTGGACCGCTGGCTTCTCTCTCTATCACAAGTATCCCATGGGAGGCTGACACAAATAAGAAGAGAAGAGAGCTGCTCAAGACCCCAGCATCTGTGGGATACAGCTCAGGTCCAGTCATGGTGCTACAATGCTATGCTGCTGCTGAGGCAGTGATATGCTGGCCTCGGGTGACATCTGAAGTCCTGTCTACTCCTGTCTGCAGTCCTGGCTGATATCCCGTGGGTGTGTGATCCCAGCATATGTTACAGACATCTAGCACTTGCTGGGTGAGTGAAGAAAGATTTTAGGGGGTTGGAGATTTAGCTCAGTGGTAGAGCGCTTGCCTAGCAAGCGCAAGGCCCTGGGTTCGGTCCTCAGCTCCGAAAAAAAATAAAAAATAAGGGGTTGGGGATTTAGCTCAGTGGTAGAGCGTTTGCCTAGGAAGCGCAAGGCCCTGGGTTCGGTCCCCAGCTCCGAAAAAAAGAACCAAAAATAAAAAAAAATAATAAAAAAAAATAGGGTTGGGGATTTAGCTTGGGTTGGGATTTAGCTCAGTGGTAGAGCACTTGCCTAGCAAGCAAAGGCCCTGGGTTCGGGTCCCCAGCTCCAAAAAAAAAAAAAAAAAAAAAAAAGAAAAAAAAAAAATAAATAAATAAAAGAAAGATTTTAGAAGGTGTCTGCAAGATGGGCTCAGCAGCTGACCCCTGGGAGTGGGGCTACAAGGGCCAGCCACTTAGGTATCTGAGGTCCCCTGTACCCCACAGTAGAGAGGGCTGGGTCCCACCCCTAGAAACAACTTGAGTTATGCAGTTAACGTGAGACAGTTTAGCCTCAAGGGAGAAGAGCCCGGGATTCCCCTTCCAGAGAGGGATAGGGTGCCATGGATCCGTGAGCATTTGACCGAGCCCGCTCGGGCCCGAGCCCTGTTCACACACACCAGAGGCAAGGCAGGGGCGCCGTGTCCAGGATCCCACCAGACACCTCTCACCCAGCCTCCCCTCCAACTCTGCAGTAATACTGTAACTAGGGTGGGGGTGGGAATGGCAGAAGTTTTTAATCCTTTGTGACTCAAAACCTGACTTCTCATTTCTTTCAAGACTCTCCTCTAACCCAATAGGGGACTGCGGAGCTCAGGGGAATTCTGCTCGGTGGAAAAGCTTCAGGTGTTACTTTTGGTCTGGGTGGAACGGGCCTCGGCCTTCCCTGCTAGAGTCTCAGACGAAAAGTGCCCATTAGTTGGAGCGCTGGGTCTGCAGATCTGACCCGTAAGGGGCTGAGCCTGAGTAGGGTGGGGTAGAACAGGGTCACCCCTCCGCGGAGTCCTAGCCGGGTCATCTTCATTTACAGCAGGGAACTTTGAAGTGACCGTTGCCCCAGGTACATCAGCTTCTGATTTGTCTTCCACTCTACAACCGCGCCCCCCACCCCAGCCCCTCCCAGCTCCCGCCCCAGAGCCAGCACCTTGAGAGTGGCAGACTGTTCTTTGCAGGGCAATGGGTTGGTGACACCCACCAGGCGCTTTTTGTTCTTTGTGAACCCAACCCCAGG
Organism: Rattus rattus; assembly: GCF_011064425.1. Classification (NCBI taxonomy): domain Eukaryota; kingdom Metazoa; phylum Chordata; class Mammalia; order Rodentia; family Muridae; genus Rattus; species Rattus rattus. The sequence continues at coordinate 34,817,756 of NC_046162.1, forward strand.
GAGGAGAGCTAGGGACTTCCCTGCAGATTCCTGCTTTGAGTGTCACGGGGTAGGCATGTTTGCTTCCTTCTGGGGACTGAGAAGGGGGACCATACCAACACACAAGGATCTCCTCTCAAGGAGTGGGGAGGTCTGTGAAGGGCCAAAGTCCTCAAATGGACCGGAACCTGGCAAGTCAAGGTGCAAGGAGCGGTTTCCAGTGAAATCCCTGCTCAGACTTTTGATGTATGAATAGCACATTGCTAAGAAATAAACATAGAGGGGCTGGAGAGATGGCTCAGCGGTTAAGAGCACTGACTGCTCTTCCAGAGGTTCTGAGTTCAATTCCCAGCAACCACATGGTGGCTCACAACCATCTGTAATGGGATACAATGCCCTCTTCTGGTGTGTCTGAAGACAGCTCCAGTGTACTCATATCCATAAAATAAATAAATCTTAAAAAAAGAAAGAAACAAAGACACTTAGAATATTGTTTAGAATTGGGGAATTGGGGAGCAGGTAGAGGAAGTTTCTGAGCAGTAGGGAAAGAGGAAACCAGCTGCCTTCACTCTTACATCATGTCAGACAGCAGTAGAGGAAGGCATTTTAGGTCCATAGAGAGAATATCGAGTACCCACAATGTAAATACCCCTTGATATTAGGTTAGCCAACTTTATAAGAACTGGGGTGGGATGTCATGAGGGGGTGGGGATCAGACACCGAATGACTAGCCCTGGTTCTAACAAAGGAGTCCAGACCTCTTGTTATCTCAGGTCTTCCCGAAATTTAAAAATATTTTATACTAAAAAAAAAAAAAATTAAAAAATATTTTATACCACAAACCGTGTATTTTAATTTAGTTCTTTTACATGTATTTATTACATGTGTGCAGAGGTCAGAGGACTACTTTTATTTTCCCCCTTGAGGCTGGATTTCTCTGTGTAGCCCTGGCTGTCTTGGAACTCGCTCTGTAGACCGGGCTGGCTTTGAAGTCACAGAGATCCTTTTGCCTCTGCCTCCCCAGTGCTAGGGTTAAAGGCCTGCACCACCACCGGCTGGGTCAGGGAGATGCCTTTTGGCAGTTATGTCTCTCCTTCCACCACACGGGTCCTAGAGCTCAAACTTAGGCTAAGCAGCAAGAGCTCCCTGCCCCAGCCATCTTGCCATCTCCTTAAGTATATTTTTTATTTGTTTGTCAACTTATATTTTACGTGTATGGATGTTTTGCCTGCATGTATGTATGTGCCATTAATTCTGAGGCCACCAGAATTACCTAGGACTGGAGTTGTAGATGGTTGTGTGCAGGCCACAATGTTGAACTCAGGTCCTCTGGAAGCACAGCCAGGGCTCTCAACTGATGCACCACCTCCCCATCCCCGTTTTGTTTAAATGACGCTGTAGAGGCTGGAGTTGTACATCAGTGATAGAGCACACACAAGCACATAGGAGACCCTGGCTTTCATCCCTAGTACCACACACAAGAAACTTCAGTTGGAAGAGTGGAGAGAGGAGCTGGAGAGGTGTCTCAGTGGTTAAGCACACCGGCTGCTCTTCCAGAGGACCCTGGCTCCATTCCCAGAACCCACATGGAGGCTTACAACCATCTGTAACTCCAGTACCAGGGGACCTAACATCTTCTTCCGGCCTTCTGGGGTACCAGGCATGCGTGTGGAGCACATACATACATGCATGCAAAATGCTCATGTGCATAATAAATATTTTTTTAAAAGTTGAAAAAAAATAGAAAGAGGGCTGGAGAGATGGCTCAGCGGTTAAGAGCACTGACTGCTCTTCCAGAGGTCCTGAGATCAATTCCCAGCAACCACATGGTGGCTCACAACCATCTGTGATGGGATCTGGTGCCCTCATCTGGTATGTCAGCTCCAGTATACTCATATACATAAAATAAAAAATTACACAGTAGTATGTGTGTGTGTGTGTGTGTGTGTGTGTGTATACTCACACACACACATGCACACACATCCATGTGCATACATGCTATAGCATATGTGTATAGGTCAGAGGACAATGTGTGGAATTGTTTCTCTCTCTCTACTGTGTAGGTCCTAAAAACTAAATGCAGGTCGGGGCAACCACCAGCACCTTTCCCTGCAGAGCTGCACTACTTCTGAGTTTGAACGGCACCCAGAACACTGTAATATATTTTCCTATTCTATCCTTTGAAACAGGCTCCTAGGCTGTCAGAGGTCCGATGAGCTAGGATCTGCATTCTGTGGAAGGTTGGCTCCTGGCCGTCCATCCTTCCATGGCTGAGTTCTTCCAGTTTGAGGGACATAGGGGGAGCCATAGAGTAAAAAATAGGGAGTGGGTATACCGTAGAGCCTCCTGACCAGATTCTCTCAAGCTATGCCCACAAGTCTGTGCCACTCTGTAGGGCATGACCGCATCTAGGCATTCTTAGCTTCCCTGGTACTGACCACACTCAGATGCCCTGTTAGTGTGAGGGGGCAGCGACACAGTTTCACACTGCTGCCCCCAGTAGCCAGAAAAGTTCCCCTGGACTTTTAGGGGACCTTGAGTCAAGCTAAACCTGGGTTTGTGGCTTTGATGCTGAAAAAAAAAAAAAAAAAAGAAAAGAAAAAAAACTTTACAGGCCTGGACAGTTGGCAACTTTCTTAAATACATTTTTAATGACTTTTAGAAAACATGTATTTGCCTGGCGGTGGTGATGCCTTTAATTCCAGCACTCAGGAGGCAGAGGCAGGTGGGTCTTTGTGAGTTCTAACTCTGGGCCAGCCTGGTCTATAGTATAAGTTCCAGGACAGTCTGGTCTACAGAGTGAGTTCCAGGGCAGCCAAGACTAGACAAAGAAACCCTATTTCAAACAAAACAAAATTTTTATTTTATTCTGTGCAGACATGTGGGCACTTGTATCCCAGTGTCTGTACAGAGGACAGAGGACAGCCTGCTGGGCTTGGTCCTACCTTTCCATGAGGTAGGTAGTGAGGTTTGAACTCAGGCTAACAGGCTTGGTGGCAAGTGCCTTTACCCCTGAGCTATCTCATTGGCCTAGAGGTATTTTAGTATAGGCTTAAGCCTGAAGAGGAGGGGCAGTAAGAAGAAAGTTAAGACATACCACGTGTGTGTGTGTGTGTGTGTGTGTGTGTGTGTGTGTGTGCTTCTTAGGAAGTAGGGAGTAAATCAGAAATACTCAGCGTGAGTCCAGAAGAAAATAAAAAGTTCATTCTTTGTAGCATGAGCCCTATGTACCCTTTTGGTAGCTCCAGGGTTACATCTCAAATGCTGGTAAGAACCACCACCCTCCTGGTTGTTTTTTGATATGAGAGGGACCTGAGGTGCTCCGGAGGTACCTGGATGTGTTTCCCATCTGATAAGATAAAACTAGGAGTCACTAGGGCCATGCAAAGCAGTTCGGATCCTTTCCCGTAATGGCGTTTCTGGTGAGATTCCTAGAAAACTTCAGGTTCCTGGCTGGGAAGGGAGACCTCAGGCCATGGTTAATTGGGCTGAATTTCTTGATCTTCTGCTAGCAAATGCTTCAACCAGATTCCAGCTTAGATGAGGGGGTCCCTGCAGGTATCAGACAGGGAAGCGAGCTTCGAGGAGAGAGAAGAATGAAAACTTTGTCCAGCTGGATCGTGCTTCCGGGAGTCGAAGTTCAGGTGGCATAACTTAAAACACCACATCTTAGGAAAAGGTTTCCATGCAGCAATCTTTCTAATCCAGGCACACAATTAAGTTTAGGATGCCACAGCTTAGAAACTCCTTTGCTAAGTACAGGCGGTCACAAGGTTGGTTCTATAGCCAAAAGGCTAGTCTAAGGTGATCTCTGACCAAGATAACATAGGGGTCAGTAGGCCATAGAGTACACGTGACATCTCCCCTAAGGATAGGTAATGGTCCAGGGGAGGGAAGAGTCTGGGATAACCATTCTGGCGGATTGGGTGAGGTCTGCCTGTATAGCAAAAGGTGGGTAAGGTCTGCGTCTACATAGTAAAAAAAGGTCACCAGATCATGAACAAAATCTACTCTCTACCCTCTGGGTGGGACAACAGGTATTTTATCTCCTCCACTATGAAGAGGTCCCTGTGCGTTTAATATTCCTGGTTTCCCTATTGAACTGTGGGCACAGGACCTTTGTGCCCCCGGCACTTGGGGGTTTTTCCCCTCTCCCCCACTTCTTCTGTCCCAAGGTTTCCCTCCAGCCTGTGTCTTCAGAGGTGGTGCTTTGAAAGAAGTGTTAGGGAACAGCGAGTAGCTCAACCCCCAGCAAGACCCAGAGCCCCTGTGTCTGTCACTTTGCCCTGGCTGCTCAGGACACTCTAACACTCCAGGTGTTAGAACACTGTCTTAACAGCATCCTCTGAAAAGGCGGTGGCTGTGACAGGGACCCTCCACCCTGTGCCGTCACTCCCATGATTACTAACCCTGGCTTTTAGGGGATGGCCAATGGGAGATAAGTAATGAGGCATGGGCCATCTCCCCTACATTCAAACACTCACTACACACACACACACACACACACACACACACACACACACACACACACACACACACAAAATCCCCTTCATTCCGAAGCCCTGGTTACCCTTTGAAGTTTGAACGTGGCAGTTTATTACTGTAAGTCATTATAGATTTCTGATTTTTTTTTTTAACCATTCACTTTTTTACTTTCATCTGAAAGCAAGTGAAACTTGGTGGTGGGGGAGGCTGTATGTGGGGAGACTTGGGGTTCCCAGGGGCACAGGAACTAACTAAAATTTGCTCTAAATCAATCTCTCTGTCTCTCTCAGTCTCTCTCTCCCCCCCCTCCCATACACGTCCCATGAAAGTTTATTTTCTTCTAAATGTGCTTTGGAATTTGAGAAGAATGTACCAATTAAGCATAGAGGCTTAAGGTTTAGTATATGTGACTGTGTGTATGTGTGTGTGTGAATGAGTGTGTAGTGTGTGTGAATGAGTGTGTGTGTGAATGAGTGTGTGTGAATGAGTGTGTAGTGTTGTGTGTGAATGAGTGTGTAGTGTGTGTGAATGAGTGTGTAGTGTGTGTGTGAATGAGTGTGGTGTGTGTGTGTGTGTGTGTGTGTGTGTGTGTGTGCATTTGTTTTTTGAGATAGGGTCTTATATTTTCTGGACTAACCTCAAAGTAGCAGTCTCGCCTCAGTCTCCTGAGAGTAAAGATTAAAGGTCCGTGCCACCATGCCCAAACAACACAGAGTTTAAAAGGTTGAGAAGAAAATGACGCTGGTCGTGTAGCTAGGTGAGCAGAGTGCTAGCCTGTGTGCACGAAGCCCAGGCTGGATCCCCAGCATAGACTGAATGTGGTGCTGCATCCCTGCTTCTGGAGAGGGTCATCCTCAGCTACGTAGTGCATTTGCGGGACAGCCTGGGTTACATGACAATTCATTGGTAAAATTATTTTTTTATGTTTTTACTTTAGTGTCAGTGGAATAAGAGGGTGTGTAAGCCAGAGTTCGTGTGCAGGTCAGAAAACAATTCACAAGAGTTGGTTCTCTCTTTCCACCAGGTAGATGCCAGAGAGTGAACTAAGGTCCCTAGGTACCTTTACCCACTGACTCATCTTGCTGACTCATATAGGATTTTTGTTTGTTTTTGTTTTAAAAAAAAAAAATAACTGGGGAGCAACACAGCATTTGCTTGCAAATGCTAGGACTTGAAGCAGGTCCTGAGAACTCACTACAAGAGTCTTGCAATCTTAGGGCAGAGAAGGCTGAGATGGGGGGAGGGTTCCTGGGGCTCACTGGGCTAGCCTAGACTATTCAGCAAGCTACCCCCAAAGAAAGCACACACAGAAGGAAATACTCCACAAAGAAAGCATGAGGAAGCATCCCTCTTGCCAACTACAAAAAGAGGCCAGAAAAGTGTCAAGGGAAACATCATCCTAAAATACTACAGGAAGGCTGTGCTCTTCCTGAATGAGTTACAGACATTTCTTACAAAAGTAAAAATAAAAATGTACAGGAAGACTTTCATAGACAGACTCACAGACAGACTCTTGCAAAAACACCTGGCAGAGAGCATTACTCAGAAAGGTGGAAGATCGATTCAGGAGGACCCTATGTTTGAGGCTACCTAGCTACCTAGTAAGATATATAGCTATCTAGTAATATATTTATATGTACACACACACACACACACACACACACACACACACACACACACACGGGGCAGGTGTGGTGTTACAAACCTGTAACCCAGTGCTTAGAAGCTAGCATAGACCAAGATGTTCCTTGAGTACACAAGAACCTGTATTTAGAAAAAAAAAAAAAAAAAAAGAAAAAAAAAAAGGAAGAAAGAAAGAGAGAGCAAGAGAGAGAAGGCAGGGGTGGGAGGGAGAGCTGGAAAGATAGCTTAGTAGTTAAGTGTATTTTCCTTACAATTAAGAGGATCAGAGCTCGGGGCTGGAGAGATGGCTCAGCGGTTAAGAGCACCCAACTGCTCTTCCAGAGGTCCTGAGTTCAATTCCCAGCAACCACATGGTGGCTCACAACCATCTGTAAAGAGATCCGATGCCCTCTTCTGGTGTATCTGAAGACAGCTACAGTGTACTTATATATAATAAATGAATAAATAAATCTTAAAAAAAAAAAAAAGAGGATCAGAGCTACACATACACAGCTGCACACACACAGCTGCACCCAGTGGCACACACAGAGCTGCACCCAGTTGCACATACATAGCTGCACACACACAGCTGCACACACAGCTGCATACACAGCTGTACACACACAGCTGCACACACACACTTGTACATACCAGCAAACAATGCACGTACACACTCTCCTATACACAGGGAAAACTAGAGAAGGCAATTGAAGTCTGAAAGGCGTGGAACAGAAGAATGAAAAAGAGGAGAAGTGCAAAGACACCTCCTACATTAAGCACTAATACTGACAGCTTTTAACTGTTGAGGACTGAAAAAAAAAAAGAGAAAAAAATATGTCGAAGGAATTTCTAGGGAAAAGAAGAAGCTGTGAGGGAGACATGTAGAATACTTGTAAATGAGAGTTGAAATCACAGCTCAACAATCCCTACAACACTGGCGTTGAAGGCTGTAGGTGTTGTGTTGTATTTGGAGATCTTGTCTGGGGTGTGTGTGGGGGGGGGAGGGTGTTGTGCAGAACAAACAAAAGCAAATGGGCTCTTTAAAAAGGCAAAAGTTCAAGATAGACTCCCGGGGAAATGGACCAGCTGCACAGGGAAGAAGGAGTAATACTTGAAGCTAAGAAGCGAGTGTTGGGGCCGGAGCAGGGGCTGGCTGTGCTCGAAAAGGACCCAGAGCCCATTCCCAGCAGCTATGTTGGGCAGCTCACAGCCTCCGAGGACAGTAACTTTAGTAGTTCCAGAGGAACGATACCTCTTCTGTCTGGTCTCTGCGGACACCTGCTGACATACACATGAAAATAAAAGTAGAAATAAACCTTTTTGGAAGAGTAAATGTAATGAGAGAAGCCGTAATGAGAGGGCAGTTGCAAGCAATTTTTCCCCCAAGTAAATATCAAAAGATGTAGTTTTCAAGAAACTTGTAAAGTCCTAATCCTACTCTCGATCTCAGAGGAGGCAGGTGAGAGGTGACTGGAGAGGTAAGAGCTACACAATCTTGATGACCAGAGCTCCATCCCTGGAACCAGGAACCCCCATAAAGAGCTGGATTTGGTGGCTCACGGCCTTCGGTATGTAACTCCAGCTATTGAGAATCCGAGCTTCTCCTTCCTCAGGCCTCTCTGAGGACATACAGACACAGACACAGACACAGACACAGACACACACACAGAGACACACACACACACACACACACACACAGAGAGAGAGAGAGAGAGAGAGAGAGAGAGAGAGAGAGAGTCACACATAAATAAAAATAAAAATAAAAATTTGTTTAGAAGAATATACAGGAAAACAGAATGGTTCTGACCCTTTGTGTCAGTTATCTATTGCTGGGTAACAGATCACACCCAACTCTGGCTGGCAGCTCAGAAGGGCACTTTTGAATAGCTTGGCTGCTGGTCTCAGCTGGGGTCCTTGCAAGGACAGCCATCTTGTAATGCGGTCTCCCCTCATGTACCTGGCAATTGTATAGAGTCACAGTTCCATTAGGTCATTCCAGGCCCTTATGTTTGTAGGATTCCCAGCAGGCCACAAAGCAGGGCAAGTGCCATAAACGGCAAGGTTTTCAAGTCTTTGCTGGCATCATGTTTGTTAATGTCTGATTGGCAAATTATAACAGTTCTTGGCCAAAGCAAGTCACTGAGTTGGTGTGGAAGGAACTGTGCATAGGATTAGAGGATGGGGTGACATTCTAGCCAGCCCTGGTGGTGCATGACTTTAATTCCAGCACTCAGGGGCCAGAGGCAGGCAGGTCTCTGAGTTCAAGGGCTTCCTGGTCTACAGACTGAATTCCAGCCAGGGCTACACAGAGAAACCCTGTCTCAATCCCCCCAAAAAGAGGAAACCCTGTCTCAATCCCCCCAAAAAGAGGAATGGGTGGGAGGTCTTATTAGAGTATTAACCAAATTACTAAATGTGGTAATTTAAATAGGTATAGCCCCTACATATTCATGTGTTTGAATGCTTGGCCCATAGGAAGTGGCACTATTAGGAGGCGTGGCCTTGTTGGAGTGGGTGTGGCCTTGTTGGAGTAGGTGTGGCCTTTTCTGGAGTAGGTGTGGCCTGCCTACATGCGGCCATGCTTTCAGCTGAGAGACCAGACCAACTCCATCTTGAGTTCAGGCTCCATTTTAGAGAACCTGACCTAAGGTCAAACTCTAGTTAACCACTAGGCCTGCATCTAGCACTGGTCTCCAAGCCACTCCCCAACATCCACTAATCAGGAGGAATGCAAAAGTTACAGTTGTACCTAAAGATATTACTTATGAGAGTTTATGGTTTGGCTTCCAGTACCAGGCAATATTTCGAAGGGCAGAAAATTCCATAATAACCCCCAACCAGATGTGTGCCAAGCTGGGTACCCCCTTGCTTGTCAGCTTTCCTCTCTAAATGCTTGCTTGAAACTGGGCTTGGGGCTTCACCCTCCCTTCCTGCTCCGCCAGTGACAAAGGTGTGGCGCGAGCTTCAGCTTGAATAGTGACCCTTAGGTGTACTGCATCAGCATCGGCATCGGCTCCTTGGTGCTCTTTTGGGGCTCACAAAATGGGCACAACACAACCATGAATCATGGACTGAACCTCTGAAACTGTAAGCCAGCCCCAAAGAAACGTTTTCCTTCACAAGAGTTGCCTTGGTCAGGGTATTGTTTTACAGCAATGGGAACCCTAACTAAGATAACCAAATAAGCCAGAAAATCATATTGCTTTGGATACCAAGACAGAAAATTGTGATTAGTACAATCAGAGCTCAGTCCAGAGCTGGCAAGATGGACTCATGGGTAAAAGTGGTTGTCACAGGTTTGAGAGACAGCCCAGAGGTTAAGGGTACTGCTGCCCTTGCAGAAGATCCAGATTCATTTCTCAGCACCTATATAGGAGCTCACAACCATCTGTAATTCCAGTTCAGTGGGGTCCAATGCCCTCTTCTGGCCCACTCCACAGTCACTGGGCATGTGCACAGTACACACACACACACACACACACACACACACACTCAGGTAAACACGTGTACACATAAAATATATTTTAAAAAAAATCCTAGCTGGCTATGTTGGTACATTCGTTTAATCCAGAATTTGGAGTCAAAGGCAGGTGAATTTCTGTGAGTTCAAGGCCAGCCTGGTCTACATAGTGAGACCCTGTCTCAAAAAAAAAAAAAAAAAAAAAAAAAAAAAAAAAAAAAAAGATGTGGGGGGGGGAATGGCTAGAGAACTGGCTTAGTGGTTAATAGCACTTGTTTTTGTTTTTATTGTTATTGCTGAGACAGAGACAGAGACAGAGAAAACAATTAATAAAAACCGGATAAACGATCTAAATAATGCAAGAGAAAGATGCACCGTCCCAGTAGAGGCTCATCAGGTAAAGGTGCTTGTCACGTGAGCCATGGCAGCTGGAGTTTAACCCCCAGGACCCATTGAAAAGGGAAGGAGGGAGAGAAGCGACATTGCAAACTCATCCTCTGACTCCCAAGTTGCACAGTGTCACATGTCTTCCCTGACTGAGAGGAAGCATTTAAGTGTGGTGGCTTGTGCCTGTCATCCCAGCACTTGGGAGGCTAAGGCAGGAGGATTACTGCTGATTCCAGGCTCACACATCTGTAATCCCGGCACTGGGATCACCCTGAGTTGGAGGCTAGCCTGAGTTACATAAGGAGATCCTGGGCTGCAAAGTGAGAGCCTGTCTCGAGAAACAAATCAAAAAAGGGAAAGGAAAGGAAGAGAAAAGGGTGTTAGATACTTTGACTGGGAGGAACAAGGTGTGGTTTTCCTGTTTCCTGGGTGCACCGACCTCAGCGCATTTAGTCCTATATTTCCTGAGGACCTTCCTGATGCCAGGCACTGTGCCAACAGGGAGAGCAGTTGGGAGAGCATTTGGGTTGGTGGTTGCTCCGGAATAATGTGAATTGGGCATTCCTGGCAGGGAAGCTCCCGGGTCAGCTGCCACTCGGTGGTGACCCCCTCACTGTGATGTTCATACCTCTGCTGGTTTCTAAGACATGGCACCGAGCGTTCAGCTGTGGGGGTGTAGGGCCGGGCTCTCATTAGTCCTGCTTCGTTGTAGCTGAGGTATGCTCATTAGTCTGTGTTTGGCTGTTCCCTGCTGTTGCTAAGGCTCCCAGCCCAGAGTATAAACAAGTCATCACTAGCAGAGCCCTTGGTGAGATGCCCTCTGTGCAGCAGTGCAGGCCTTGTGGGGTCAGGAGGAGGCTTCTCAGGGAGACACATAGTCTCCCTGAGCGTCTGCCCAGGCTTGGCTCTGGCCCTCATTCCTGCCTGAGTGTGCCTTTCTGCATCCACTTCAGCCACACAATCAAACATGTCTGACAAAAAGAAAACCGGATGAGATACCACATTTAGGGAGTGTGTAAATTTGCTGTTACATGTGGTCCTGAGCTTAAAGGAACTTCGTTGGGAGTAGAATGCAGTTGGCTTCATTACATCAGCACGAAATTCTCCGAACCTTCTAAAAGCCCCTGATGCCTTGGCTAAGCATATGCCCGAGCTCAGAAGGCCTGTGGTATCATGTCTGTTTGGTCTCAGAGGTGGTACATTTACCTCTGACCTCCTGCTCTTAAACAAGGCGGCTAGAGGTCCTGGAGTATCTTGGGGGACAATGGAGCATCTCCCCCAGAGGCTACCCACTTGCAGCACAAAGCATTTTGGCACTGCACTCTCCATAGCTGAAGTGGGAAGACTCTGGCTTTGAAACTCCACTAGGCTCCGGTAAAGCCAGTTTCCTTCTGGTCTGAGGCCGAGGAAGTCCTGTGTCAGAGCATGTCCAGGCCTAGGCGTTGGCACTGCAGCCTGGTGGCTGGCGGGAGAGAAGCCATAGGAGGGCCCTACAGTATGCAGGCCTGTCTGAACCTTTCTTTTCCCATGGCCCCAAGCCTAAAGCTCCGGAGTTCCCTGCCAGCGTTGCCGCCTCACAGGCTGGCACCGCCTGCTCGTATGGAAGGCCTATAATTTGTGACTCATGGCCTGTCGCCGACTAGGAGTTGGCAAGCCCAGTGCCCGGAAGTACTGACTCACCGCGCCGGTCTGTTCCCTCAACCTCCTCATGGGCGTTGGGAGTAGGAAGGTCCACCGGGAGCTGCTGAGGAACAGCTACTCCAGCTCCTGAGAAGGGCAAAGACGAGAGGCAGGGCTGTCTCTGGGGCTCAGGTACCGGTCAGAGCTTAATGAAACCCGAAATATCGGTGCTGTGTCAGATATAACAGTTTCCATCTCAGGAAGGCCTCGGCACCCATCTGCTTGTATGATAATCATAGTAAAAGTGTAGTGAGTTGATCTGGTGCTGCTTGTATTCAAAAGCTAAATTCTGTAGATCTGGTTGCCCCAAGACGAGCAGATCCTCATATATACCAGCTTTGACTGTGTAAACCTTGTCCCCCAAGTTATCCATGATTGGTTAATAAAGATGTCTACAGCTTATACTGGGCAGAAGAGAGGTAGGCAGGGCTGAAGGTTCCCAGGCTTGGAGTCTCAGGGAAGGACCATCAGGAGAGAGAAGAAAAGGACACTGGAGAAGGAAGCCACTGTGGAGTGGGGTGGATCATGAGTGCTTGGCCATGAGGGTCGGCCTGTTGGGAGAGGAGCAGCCCAGTGGGAACATGACAAGAAGTGATGTCTCAGGGTTATTGACAGAGAAGTGGACAGAATAGCAGAGAGGGTTGATATCTGCCCAGCTCTAGTGCTTTAAGGCTTACTATAAGCATAAAGGTTTTGTGTCTTTTATTTGGGAACTGAATGATCTAAGGTGGGGTAAGAACCCCCAGATAACATTTACCACAACATAAAGACTCATTAAAGCAGCGTTTTGCAGCCTGCGGGTCATGACCCCTTTGAGAGTCAAACACCCTCTAACAGAGGTCACCTAAGACTATTGGAAAGCACATATCTTCACATTACGGTTCATAACGGTAGCAAAATTGCAGCTATGAAGTAGCAGTGAAATAATTTTACGGTTGGGGGTCACCACCACGTGAGGAACTGTATTAAAGGGTCTCAGTGTTAGGAAGGTTGAGATCCGCTGCATTAAAGGAATACTACTCCCTTAGGGTCAAGACATGGAATCTCTGGCCCGGGTGGACACCTAACATTTACTTCAGCAGGGCAATCATTGGCTAAAGGGCCACCCACTCCTCTGGAAGGTGGGACTACCTGTTAGGAGGGTGGATTTACCCTGGCCACACTAAAGAGAGGAACCATTATCCTTTAATGAGATAATGCACCGTTTACAATTCTTTCTCTGATTATTTGTGTGTGTGTGTGTGTGTGTGTGTGTGTGTGTGTGCACGCGCACACGCGCATGCTATAACCGAAGAGGCCTGGAGGGGCCGTCAGATCCCCTGGAGCCATTGTTTATAGGTATCAGGCACTACCTGACCTGGGTGCTGGGAGCTTAACCACTGAGCCATCTCTCCCGCCCCGAGATAACACACGTCTCTTTCCCACCATTCCTGCCTCTGCGTGAGTTTGCTGAGGGAGCTGCAGCCACTCAGCTGACTTGCTGAGTTGGCTGGATTTCCTGAAGCTCAGAAAAGTGAATATTCTCTTTGGTTGCTTTCCTAAGCTTGCTGCCCGTAAGAGTTTGACTTCACTCTTTCTCTAAGTTCCCCTCCCTGCCCTTGGCTGTATCTCTACCATGTGGCTGACCTCATGCTAGCCAAACTCAAAGCAATGGCAGCCTCTATCCGCCACCTCCTTCCTCTGGGCAGCCCACGGGGTTTATCGCCTGCCTGCTTTGTAACTTCTAAACTGTAGTGAAATGAGGTTCCTTTAAAGTTGGTTCTTGAATTCTTTTATTACTGAGACTGACCCAAGGGCGAACCCTGGTTTCCTGCTCGCACTTGGGAATGGAAGCTCCTTCCCTCTTCCACCGACTGTGTCTGGAACTGTCTACAGTCTGCTGCTATACTGGGCTGCCTAAGAATGCGTATGAGTCACCAGCCCGGTATACACAGTAAACCTGGGCCCTCCTGCCATTCAGCCTGGCAGAGCACAAGCCCAGACATCAGACCACGAAGAACACCTGCTTCTTTTCCTTCCTCCCACTTGTTTCTCTGCCTCTCAGACTGGCAGCAAAATGTAAATAAAGAACAAATGATATTCAGTGTTGAGAAGGGAGGAGCTGCGTACGGTGGTGTGCAGCCCGTTTCTGTGTGTTTGTGTGTTTCATAAGTAAAATTTAATTTTATTTATGTGTATATGTATGCATTTATTGTGTGTGGGTGCACACATGTGCCTGCGTAGCATGTGTGTGGAGGTCAAAGGACAACTTTGTGGAGTCAGTTCTCTGCCCTCACATAGGTTTTGGGGATTGAACTCGGGTTGTCTGTCTTGGACAGTAAATGCTTTTTACAGGGCCCATATTGCCAGCCCTAATTTTTACTTTTATTTATTTTTGAGACACGGTTTCACTATGTAGCCCCGGATGGCCTGGACCAGGATGGCTTCAAACACTCAGAAATCTATGAACCTCCATTTGCCTCCTGGTGAGCGCTGGCAATAAAGGTGTGAACCACCACACCCAGCATTGTTTTTATCTTTAGAATGAGTCCACAGGCTTTATTGAGAGGATCAAAAGTTCAAGTCAGCATCAGCTGCATAGCAAGACCCTGTCTCATTAAGAGAGAGGAGCTTGGGAGTGCTGCCCAGGGTCCCAGCACTGTGCTGGGAAGGTTGAGGCAAGAGGATCAGAGGTTCAAAGCTCTCCTCAGCTAGATAGCAAATTCCAGACCAGATTGCACTACATGAGATCCTATCTTTAAAGACTGGAGGACACACACACACACACACACACATACACACACGAGAGAGAGAGAGAGAGAGAGAGAGAGAGAGAGAGAGAGAGAGAGAATATGAATGGCAATATAGGAGTAGAGTTTCATCTTAAGGAAACTAGGAACTGGAAGAGGCACAGTACAGCATAGTAAAAAGGCCTAGAGTGGCCTGGAGAGGTGACTGAATAGCATTTGCTCCTTCAGAGGACTGGAGTCCGGTTCCCAGCACTCAAGTCGGGTGGCTCACAACTGTTCATATACCGGTTCCAGGAGGGGTCTGATACCCCCTTCTACTCTCCATGGGAACCTGTGGTTACATGCGCAGACACAACTCTCACAGACACACCCACAAGTTAATTAATTTGTATATATATATGGCTAGGCCGGTAGGGTATATCTTTAATCCCAGTATACTTGGGAGGGAGAAGCAGGTAGATCTATGTGAGTTCAGAGACAACCTGTTCTACACAGTGAATTCCAAGACAGCTACATAGTGAGATCAATCCTGTCTCAGTAACAACAAAGATAATAATGGAGGAGCAGGAGGGGGGAGGAGGAGGAGGAGGAGGAGGAGGAAGGGGAGGAAGAGGAGGAGGAAGAAGGAGGAGAAGAAAGGGGAGGAGGAAGAGAAGGGGAAGGGAGAGGAAGAGGAGTAGGAGGAGAAGGAGGAGGAGAGAATTAGAGTGGGAAAGATAGAATGTGAGATAAATAACAGCCGGCACAGCCAAAACTACTCATGTGCGCTAGTCCTTAGGAGGATTTGTAACTAACCGCCACAATCCGGCGGCTTGACACTGTAGGAATGCAGTCTCTGAAATCTGGATCCTAGGAGACTCCCCCTCTGGCATCTATTCACCGCCCACTAAGACCTTGTCGCGTCCTAGCAGGTCAGCCCCACCCTTGCCACCAAGTAATTAGCACTCCAGGGTAGCTTCATTCAGAAAATTGCCACACCAAGGACGAGTCTCATTGAGAACCAACTTAATTAAAAGACACTTGGATTCCTGTAAGAGGCGAGGAAGGCACTTTCCAGAAGTGTAATGGAATGTTTTACTGCATATCAAGTAGTTATTAAATCCTTAATATCCTAATTCCCGAAGAATGCCATTGTCAGGGACAACCGCACGCAACAAAGGAGCGAATTGTTCCCTCTTCTTGGCTCCACAAGCCACAGGAAGTCAGAAGAGGGCCAGGCTCCTCTGCGGTGCCTGCTTCTCGGCCTCTGCTCTGGGTGCAGGAAACTGAGGTTTATCCAGGTACGGCAGCACAGTGCTGCAAACCTCGCCCTCTGGAGACCAGGAGCTCAAGGTTATCCTCAGCTGAAAGACTGGGCTCCATGAGACCTTGTCTTGAAACAACAGCTTTGGGGAAAAAAAAAAGAAAGTGGTGCATAATGTGTTCAATGCTGTGGGGGAATTCACTCTTCTTTCTATTCTTACCCTGTTCTGACACTTACCTCTAACACACCTCTAACTCCCCAGAGCCCGTGACAAAGTTACTCAGCAAGCAGAACTTTGCAGATATAAGGAAGCTGAGGATCTAGAGAGAGGCCATTCCCCAAGCAGGCTCAGTGATCTTGCTGGGACGACGGCAGAAGCTGAGCCTGGGGATGGGCTGGCATGGGGACTGGGATAAGGTCAGGAGCCAAGGAATGGCAGCGGATGCCAGCAGGGAAGAAAGGGAAGACCACTGAAGAGAGAGCCACGGCCACTGAAGAGAGAGCCACTGCTCTGTTGGTGCCTTGGCTAGAACCTCAGTCCTCCAGATGGTGAGGGGCGCACTCCTGTCTGTCTGTTACATTGGGATGTGAAGCCAACACCCTGAAATACACACGCACGCATGCACGCACGCACGCACGCACGCGTCCCTATGGATTTGATGGGGACCACACATGGCCCATATGTGGATCAGAGGACAACCTTCAGAAATCTGTTCTTGCCTTCTGCCATGTGGAGCTGGTTGTCATGCTCCACGGCAAGTGCCTTTACACAGTGTGCCATCTCGCTGGTTGGAACCTGAAGCTTTATTCACTGTGGGCTTCATGGAGGTGTGGCCTGTGATCTGACTGAAGGGCTTTGCAGAGTTGACTTTGCTGAGAGTTGCTGGACCTTTCCTTATACAGGTAGAAGTTTTTTCACCAAATGCCCAACTGCTCTTCAGTCTGGGCCCAGACCTCTGTCTAGAACGGGCTGAAGGTGTCTCCCAGGAAGGTGAGCTTACAAGGAATTAGCCATGTGTGGGGCTGGACTCTTCTGTGTGCTGAGCCCCCTCAAAACCCCGGGGGAGGCAGTGTTGGCTGGGTGTCCAGAAGGGTCAGAGATGGGTGCACAGTGTGGGTACCAGTTACTGCTACAAACACACAGACTCACACACGGAGTGTTCACCCATGGAAGCACGCACACAGGTGGGGAGGTGCACACCCAACCTGCACAGACCACATGTACACACACACATAGCTCTACATTCAAATGCACAGACAGGGGTGTACACAGAGACGCACGCAGCCGTGCACGTCTCATGTGACACGGAGCTTTGGTCTGTGGAAGACAGATGACCCTGTGTGCATTGTGGGAACTAAGATGGCAGCTAGCTTTGTGAGTTCAAGGACACCTGGGGCTTTCCTGTGGGCCCAGCAGCTGAGGATGCAGACGAGAAAAATGGCTCAGGTCTCCCACTGGTGGGGAGCAGGCACCCGGATGCTGGCTGCCGTTGGTGGGGCCGTTAGCATGCACCTGTGCCAAGCAAGCTGCTTGAGGGTGGGAAGGAACAGAGACCCCGTGCAGATGTCACGCCAGCAAGAGGGGGTGAGCCTTGAAGCTTAGGTTCTACAATACAACTCACATTGACCCTAGAGCGGGCTCACAGGAGGGAAGGGGGAGAATCTGGCATTTCAGTATAGTGAAGAGACTGTGTGGGATCCAGAAGAGCCCCTGCTTTGCGGTTAGAAAGGCACCATCTGCTGCTTCAGCCTTCTTATTTTATTTTACAGGTTATTATTGTGTGTTAGGAAGCACACACACAATGGGTACCTAGGTTGAGGTCAGGGGACAACTCTGAGGAGTCAGTTCTCTCCTTCCGCTTTTATGTGCATCTTGGGGAATCAAACTCAAGTCACCAGGCCTGAGCAGCAATCGCCTTTATCCCCTGAGCCATCTTGCCGACCCTGCTGCCTCGGCTTTATCATCTCTGAAATGGGCTAATGAAGATATCTCCCTTTGGGGGTGCCGGGAGGATCAGATGAGAATGGGAGTCACTGCTCTGCTCAGTTTCTAAGAATTAAAAAAATGGCAGCCTTTAACAAAAGCCTACCCATCCCCATCCTGGGCCACCAGAGTAAGGAGCTGTTGGTGAGAGTCCTCTGTAGTCTGTTCCCACTGGGGAGTTGAATCCTGCTCCGAGTGGGTTAGTTCCTGGCCCTGATGTGGTCCAAAGCTGTGCTGGTCTTAGTCTGACTTGCTGTGTGTCCTTGAGTAAGTTGCTTTGCCTTTCTGAACTCCAGCAGCCTCATCCTCTCTAGCTTAACTAGCTGGGAAGCTCAAATAAGATTGTGCATCTAAAACCATTGGACGAGGCCAGGAATCAGCTGGGAGCCACTCTGGTTCAGGCTTTGGAATATCACTCTCGAGGCCACCTGCCGGTCACCACCCTTCCAACTGCTGCTCACAGGTGCCCGTGAAGGCTGTCCCTATCAGCCTGTCTCCTACACCCACACTGTGTGGACACCATGGGAGCCCAAGAGGTACTCTAGTCTCTGCTCTACTGTGTACACTCTCCTGGAGGCCTGCACCTCAGAGATTCCCATTTCACCAGGAAGCTCATGTCCAACCGGCCGGATGGACAGGACCTGACTGCACGCCCTGGAGACGGCCCGTGCTAGATGGGCCCAGCCTGTCCCTTGGGGCAGGACACCTAGCCTGGGCCTGTGAACTATGGGGTGGAGATGAATTTGCACCAGGGGCTTGTCCCAACCTAATCCATTCCTACCCATGTAAGGAAGTCTGGAGCCATTGAATGGGAAGCCTGGCCCTGTCTGGGCCTAGTCATCCTCAAAGAAATGTTACCTAGGGTGAGTGGCAGCGGCCATGGCTGCAGTCCCTCAGAGTGGTGAGCAGACAGCCTTGCTGCTGAGTGCACCCCCGCCCCCGCCCTGCCCTGACTCATCCAGAAAGCACGTGGCCACAGGGGACTCTGTCCCCTTTGCCTTTGGTTTCTGCTCCCCACTCAAACAACCTTGTTTTCAAGTGAAAACCCACAGAGCGCTTTCCCCGGGCTCTGATCCCCGAAACAAACAAAGGATGTTGGTCTGTGTTTTGGTTTGTTTTGAAGCTGCAGAAAAGAGAGGGAAATGGGTCACCTCAGGAACTCCAAGAGTGGTGGCTGAGGGCTGTGTGGTGGCCTCCGTGGTGGTGTCTAGCTCCAGAGGAGGATGGCTTGGCAAGGTCACCCTGGGTGGGCTCTAATCCTCAGGGAATGACTCCCCCCCCCCACTGGATGCTCTGACCCGAGTGGAGGAGCCCTATGGGCTCAGGAGCACACGGGGAAGGCAGCAGGCTGGGATCCTAGACTGAGAGACCCTTTGCCCAGTGACATTGAGCAAAGCTTGTCCTTCTCTGAAATTCTGTTTCTAGGCTACCAGGCTCAGCTCTGACCCTGAGCTGCAGGGACCTAAGGCCATCGGGAAAGCCCTGTCAGGCCTGAGGGGACTTCCTGCCTCTTTCCACAACTCAGAGGAGGCTCCCACAGCACCTGGGGCCCAGGTTTTACGGCTATGCCCTTATGAGTCCTGGGGCTGTTCCTCAGAGGTGTGCAGGTCCTGGAAGCCATGAGGAATAGTCTAGAACCTTTTAGCTTTGACCTCTTTCCTTCTTGCCGGTGCAGCAGCCTGAATGGCAGCCAGCCTCTGAGGGACTTGGTTTTCGAGGAGAGGTCTCAAGTAACCAGGACTAGCCTGAATCTCACTGTGTAGCCAAAGATGAGCTTTCCAGTCTGAACCTTCTGTTTCCACCTCCCAAGTGCTGGTGACCCAGGCGTGTACCACCACACAGTTAATCAGCACTGGGGTTTGAACCCAGAGCTTTGTGCGTGTTAGGCAAACACTCTAGCTGCATCTGCAGACATTTCTTGTTTTGTTTTGACATAGATCTTACCGTGGAGCCCAGGGTGGCCTTGAACTCATGGCGATCCTCCTGCCTCAGCCTCCCTAGTATTAAGCATAAGTCTGCCTCAATGTTCATGCTCAGCTCAAGCCAGTGTGTTTTGGCCGTGTGTGTGTGTGTGTGTGTGTGTGTGTGTGTGTGTGTGTGTGTGTGTCCGTCCTTAATCCTTATTGTGAAAGCCATGGCTCCTCTGTTCCAGCAAGCTGCACACGCCTTATTTTGCACATTATGTAGGGAGGCTCACAGGTCTCCCTGCCGAGTCCTTGGCCAGTTAAGGAAATGCATGCAGGAGCCTCCCGAGGCCCCGTTTCTCACTTTGGAGATGTCATAGTAAACACAGGGTGCTGCTGTCAGAGAAGACATCTTATTGGTGGCCAAAAGATAAGGTGGAGACCCCAACCTGGGCCCTGTTTGGGGGTTCCCCTGCCCCTGGAAGAGCTGCACTGGCACCATTTGCTTTCACACTGGCCGACATAGGTTTGTGGGAAGGCCCTTTGGGTGGACTGGAGGGGGCTCTGCAGCCCACCCACTTGGGAGAGAGAGGCAGGCGCATCCCTGTGAGTTCAAGGCCAGCCTCCTCTACAGAGTGAGCTCCAGGACAGCTAGGACTACACAGAGGAACACTATTTCAAACAAACAAACAAACAAACAAAAAACAAAACAACAACAACAAAGAAACAAACAAACACAAACTCAAGTGGCCAGAGGATAGTGCCCTTAATTTGAGGACGCCCAGCCTCACCCTCTTTCTTACCGTTGGGCACCAGGAAGGAGTCTCTTCTCTTTGGTCATCTTCTAGCGCCACCTGGTGGCCAATTATTCAAATAGCAACGGCGCTTTCAATAGACTTGGCTAGAGGGAGCTTCACCAAATGCAAAGGCAAAATGGTCTTGGGGCAAAGGCCAGCTTCGGTAGTTCTCTCCAGATGATTCCAACATGAGCCAGGGTTGCAGAGTCACTATGATACCATAGGTAGGCTTTCTGTTTCTCTAAAATCCAGAAGGAAGGGTGGGTGGGATGGTTGGGAGCCTTCAAAGAGCTTCACTTCCCTGGTGTGGAATCTCCCTTCATTGCTAAGGACTCAGAGGCCTTTAAACCAGTGAACATTGACCACCAGAATGGAGCACCGTGCAGACAACCCACTGAGCCCATGATAGACCCTTACATCATTGTCTGTGCTGTTTCACTGATTCCCAATTTTTCCATCACAGCCTTCATTAATTCATTTTATGGCACAATTTTTAGCCCACTATCCTGTGATTTAGTGTGTGTGTGTGTGTGTGTGTGTGTGTGTGTGTGTGTGTGTAAGAGAGAGAGAGAGAGAGACTCACCCAGAAATAAAACTATTCTGTAGCCCAGGCTAGCCTGTAATTGGTCATCTTCTCAGCCTCTAGACTGCTGGGATCAAAGGCTTGTACCCTTGAGCCCAGATAATCAATAATCTTTTTAAAAACTGTTGCATGTGTTTATGTGTGTATGTATACACACACCCATGCATGTTAAGGTCAAAGGACGACTCATGGGAATCAGTTTTTAATCAACTCATGCTATCAGGCTTGGTCTTTTTATATCAGCTTAACCCAAGCTGCAGTCATTGGAGAGGAGCGGAGAGGAACCTCACTTGAGAAACTCCCTTCATAAGATCCAGCTATTGGCAATATTCCGAGCATTTTCCTAATTCTCTCTCTCTCTCTCTCTCTCTCTCTCTCTCTCTCTCTTCTCTTTTTTTTTTTTTTCCCATTACACATGGTTGTGAGCTACCATGTGGTTGCTGGGATTTGAACTCAGGACCTCTGGAGAGCAGCCAGTGCTCTTAACCACTGAGCCATCTCTCCAGCCTTTAATTCTTTTTTTTTTTTTTCTTCTTCTTTTTTTTTTTTTTTTTTTTTTTCGGAGCTGGGGACCAACCCAGGGCCTTGCACTTGCTAGGCAAGCGCTCTACCACTGAGCTAAATCCCCAACCCCAGCCTTTAATTCTTAATATGTGATTGAGTCCAGCCCATGTCTGGGCTGGTGGTCCTAGGTTCTATAAGAAAGCAGGATGAGGGGGGCTGGAGAGATGGCTTGGTGGTTAGGGCATTGACTACTCTCCTACTGTGTGTTCTGGGGATCAAACTCAGGTCGACAAGCTTGTGTGGCAAGCATTTTACCCACTGGGCCATCTTGTCCACCTTGAGTCAGGGACTCTACTGAATCTGGAACTTATCGGTTCAAGACCAGCATCTCTTTTCAGAGAATATGATTTAATTTACTATGTATAATATAATTTTAAGTTGCTGGTCCAAAATATCCTTCTGAAAAACAAATGTCCTACTAGCTAGTATTTTGTCTTTATTTTTCTTTTCTGTCTTCTTTCTTTCTTTCAATCTTTCTTTCTTTCTTTCTTTCTTTCTTTCTTTCTTTCTTTTGTAGTTTTTGCTGTTGTCATTTTGTTTTGGAGAAAGAGTTTCTCTGTAACAGCCCTGGCAGTCCTGGAACTCTCTCTGTAGACTAGGCTGGCCTTGAACTCGCAGAGCTCTCCCTTCACCCCCCACAGAGTTCTGGGATTAAAGACATGCACCTCCATGCCCAGCCCTTGTGTTTGCTTTTTGAGACAGTGGTCTTATCACGTATCCGTGGCTGTCCTGGAATTCACTATGTAGACCAAGCTTGCCTCAAACAGAGATCTGCCTTCCTCTGCCTCCCCAGTGCTGGAATTAAAGGTGTGCACCACTATGCCTAGCTAGAATATTATTATTTTTTACATTTTATTTGTTTGTCGGTTTATGTATTTGGTAGGAGGGTTTGGGTCTACTTGCATATGAAAATCAGAGGACATTTGGGTTCCACCCTTGCTATTCCGAAGAGTGACCCGATCCCAGCTATCAAGCATCCCTACCCACTGAACTATCTCACCACTTGCTTCTTTATGGTGCTCTGAATGACCACAAATTTGGTGGCTCAAAGAAACACTGCTTTGAGTCAGGAGTGTTGGTACAAACCTAGAATCCCAACACCTGTGATACAGGAGCAAAGGGTTGGCAAGTCCGCTCTGGGCTACACTGAGTATGAGCCCATCCACACTACAGCATGAGACCCTGTCTCGACAAGACCAAACAATATTTACAGTGCTGGCAGCCAGAAGCCTAAAACGGCTTCCCTGGGTCAGGCAGGCTTCTTCCCTTTCAACCTGCGGAGCTACAGTTCCTGCCATGAGGCCTCTTCCTCCACCTTCAAAGCCAGCAGGTGACATCTTCTCTTGTCACTGGAGCTGCTTCTGAGCAGGCTCTCCTGTCTCCCTCGTGTGAGGACACAGATGAGTAGACACGGTACTGAGGAGTAGACATGGTGACGGTCCATAAGGTAACGAGATAAAGAATTCCTACTGCCTCGGGGGCGAGCGGGTAGCACACACCTTCAATCCCAGCACTGGGAAGGCAGAAGCAGGTGGATCTCTGGAGGCTCCCGGTCTACGGAACGAGTTCCAGAGCAGCCAGAGCTACCTAGAGAAACCCAAGGGATCCAAAAAAGAACTCCCATTGCCTACATGTGGTCTATCACATGCAACACATCAATCAGTCCTGTATCCATAGTGACTACAGGTGGTCTATCACCTGCAACACATCAATCAGTCCTGTATCCATAGTGACTACAGGTGGTCTCTCACATGCAACACACCGATCCTGTATCCATAGTGATGCTAGTGCAAGCACACTCACTGAGCTGCCAGTAATGTAAAAACAGAATGCATGAGGTGCTGGAGAGATAGCTCAATGGTTAGGGGTGCTTGCTGCTCTTGCGGAGAACTGAGTTTATTTCCAGCACCCACACCCCATCATGGCTGTGACAGTTGGTCTCTTGTGGGTCATTCCATCTTAGTCCCTCACTTGTCACCGCGATTATACTTTCTGCTTCCCAACGACATTCTCTCTCTCTCTCTCTCTCTCTCTCTCTCTCTCTCTCTCTCTCTCTCTCTCTCTCTCTCTCTCTCAAGCGTGATCTCCTGGAAGGAAGGCAAGGACTTTGGCATGCGTGGTCCCTCCATGCCTCCCAGGCAAAAATACCTTGATTCCTCACGGAGGTGGTTCTGAGGGAAGGATGTGGGGGTGCTGGGGTTAAGGGAGGTTGTGGAAGGCCTTTCCCATCACTCCACAGCCCACTGCCCTTGAGAGTCTCAGTCCTATCACTGTTGCTATTATGATATAGATAATTCTTTGTCATGGAGCCCTGCTCTGGGTAGATGTTTGCCAGCATCCCTACTGCCTCAGTGATTCCAGTGTCGTAGTGATTTTTCCCGGTGTCATGATGAAATTCTTAACAAAAGGCTTCAGGAAGGTAAGGTCTATTCTGGCTTACGGCTTGAGGGTACACTCCGTTGTGGAGGGGAAGGCTTGGGGGCAGGAGTATGAGGATGCTAGTGACACTCTGTCAGTAGGAGATGGAAAAGAATGCGGGCGGTCAGCTTGCTCTCCCCCCGCGCCCCCCGCCCCGTTTGATTCAGTCTTGGACCCCAGCCATGGGATGGTGCCGCCTACATCCAGGGTCTTCCCTCCTCTGTGCAGCCGCCTTCACAGACACACATGGGTGTGTTTCCTAGGTGATTCCAAACCCAGGCAGGGTGACAGTGAAGATTAACTATGACAGCCTCCTACTCCCAACCTGTGAGGATCAAAAATACCTCTTGAGATTGCCAAAATACTCCCCGGAAGCAAGGGCCGAGTCTCCTTTGGGATCGGGTCAGAAAGCCGTCAGGACATGCTACTGGGGATGAGATGCAACTGCTAATCGTTTCCTTGCTGGCCCCACTTACCTCATCAGGAAATATGTGGACTGATAACCTCATTCCCGGCAGGGAAATGAGAGAATTTACTTCAAGACATCACGCAGGCTTCCAAGCAAGCAACCTGGGGGAGTGCTGCCACCTGTTGGTGAGTGGGCGGAAGTGCATTCTTGGATGTGGTTGAGGGACAGCAAGTTGTAGTAAGATCCCTTCTCTAGGCCAAGGAGCCCGTAGTAAAGCCAGGCAGAGTGAATAGAAAGGAGAGGACTCGGCAGACACAGGGAATTTTATATCAGTCAGCGATGTTGAGAAGAAATCTGGTATTGGTTCAATCGGCCCCTTTTCCTGTAGAGATTATGACCCTTAGTATCTCTGGCTATATGCTTGGCTCCATGCGTTCACATCAGGGAAAGGACACCAAGCGCTGGCATCCAGTCTGACTACTTGCCTAGCAATAGCTGTCCTTGGCTAGACTGGTGGGCATTCCAGAGGCCGTCCCCTCCCCCGAGACTGGCCTCTATGGAAATCAGGAGGATGGCACAGCCAATGGCTGTTCCTATATCCACCATCTTCCCCGGAGCCCACGCCTCCTCCAGCACGTCCAGCTCTGTGTGGCTGTATACTACAGCTGGGAACACAGCTTCAGTCTGTGCAGACCACGATTTCCACTTCATCTAATTCATCGAACCCACTGCCACCCTTGTCTTAAGTCCAACATCAGTCTCCCATGATTCTGGCTGCAGTGTTCACGGGGCTGCATTCAGTTGTGTTTGGCCATGCCTAGAATCTTCTATGGGGCGGCTATAGATTACATTCCTGAGGCACCCATGTTTTGAGGAAGATGGGGTGAAGAGGCTGCTGGGGTCCTTTCTACTGCTTTTTTTTTTTTTTTTTCCGGAGCTGGGGACCGAACCCAGGGCCTTGCGCTTCCTAGGCAAGCGCTCTACCACTGAGCTAAATCCCCAACCCCTCTGCTGCTTCTTTTTAATTTTTTTTTCTTCTTAGACATGGTCTCATTGCAAAACACTGACTGGGCTACGACTCGCTATGTAGACCAGGCTAGCCTCAATCTCACAGAGATCCAACTGCATCTGCTTCCTGAGTGCTGGGTTTACATGGGGGTCCAGTCAGTCCTCATTTTTGTTTCGTTTTGCTTTTTTTTTTGAGAAAATATCTCACACTGTCCAGGCTTCCACCTTTCTCTGACCTTGAACTCCTGATCATCCTTCCTGTGCTCCAGAGCACCTGGGTTACGGGCATGTGACACCGTGGCCAGTCTTTACGTGTAATGTCTATGGCATTTTGAGCAAAGTCTATCTAATCCTTTGATTATTAGTTCCACAAGGGCAGTGGTGCCTGCTTCTCCCATATCCTATTCAGTTCTTAGTCTTGCTGGGGAGGCAAGACTTGCAGTGACAGCTGGGTGAATGAGACCTCTGAGGGAGAGGGACAGCACAGAGGCTGAGAGATGTCTAGCATAGGTGTGCTTCCTTCTAGCATGCAGGTCCCAGATCCTCAAGAAGGTACAGGGCTGTGGTGATTTAAATGGGAATGGCCATTAACAAGCCCACACACACACACACACACACACACACACACACACACACACACACACACACACACGCTCACACACACACACACACACACACACACACACACACACTCACACTCACACACACACACACACACACACACACACACACATTGTTTTTGTTGTTGTTTCTGTTTGAGACAGAGTTTCCCTGTGTAGCCCTGGCTGTCCTGAAAACTCTCTCTCTCTCTCTCTCCTCTCTCTCTCTCTCTCTCTCTCTCTCTCACACACACACACACACACACACACACACACACACACACACTTTGTTGTTGTTTCTGTTTGAGACAGAGTTTCCCTGTGTAGCCCTGGCTGTCCTGGAACTCTTTCTGTAGATCGGGCTGGCCTCAAACTCAAAGATCACTCCGTCTCTGCCCCCTGAGCGTGTGTGCCACCACCCAGCTTTGGTTCATATATTTGAATGCTTGTTCCCTAGTTGGTGAACTGTTTTTGGGAAGGAGTAGGCCTGGGTGAGGAGGCATGTCACTGGGGATGGGCTTTGAGGTCTTGAAAGACTGTGCCAGGCCCAGTCTCTCTCTCTCTCTCTCTCTCTCTCTCTCTCTCTCTCTCTCTCTCTTCTCTCTCTCTCTCTCTCTCTCTCTCTCTCTCCCTCTCCTCCCTCCCTCCCTCCCTCCCATGTACTTGTGGGTCAGGATGCATGGGTCCTGCCTGCTGCCCTGCCTCCTGCTGTGATGGTCACCGACTCACCCTCTGAAACTGTGAGCAAGGCACTTGTCTGGGATGCCTTGGTCATGGTGTCTCTTCACATCAGGAAAGTAGCTAAGACAAGGGCTATAGCTCATTGTTTGTCCCCTCCAAGAGCTAGGTAGAACCCTAACTGCTAAGGTGACTGCAGAGGCCGTTAGGTCACGAGAACTCTGACCCGGTGAGATGTCAGTGTGGCACGAGCTGCATTCTCCTGCTCACCCAACCTTTACCCGTCCATCCTGCGATGTCCCCCACCGTGGAAGATGCGTGGGGAAGCCCCTGCTATGGCACTTGCCAGCTTCCACAGCTGTGAGCCATCCATTCTCTTTCTTGTAGTGTCCCCAGCAGTGATGGCAGGAGTAACGAACTGAGACACAAGCAAAAACATTCCGGGGAAGCTGGGCAGTGGTAGTGCATCCCGGAGGCAGAAGCAGGCAGATCTCTGAGTTCAAGGCCAGCCTGGTCTACAGAGTGAGTTCCAGGACAGCCAGGGCTAATGTCTCAAGAAACCCTATCTCAATAAATACATAAATGAATAAATAAATACACACATAAATTAATACCAGCAAACCTGGGGCAGGGAAGATGGCTCAGCAGCTAAGACCGAGTACCACTCTTGCAGAGCCCCCTAGTTCAGTTCCTAGCACTCACTCTGGGCAGCTCACAACTGCCTGGGACTCCAGCTTCAAGGAAGCTGATGCCCTCATCCAACCATGTGCACTTACACACACACACACACACACACACACACACACACACACATACACACACAAAACACACAAATACACACAACAACAAAAA